>NW_025230247.1:0-15521 GCF_018294505.1 Triticum aestivum | reverse complement strand
CTGGCTGGGCCGGCCGGCTGGCTGGGCCGCACAGGTAAGTCTTCCCCTTTCTTTTCTGTTTTCTGTTTTTATTTAATATATCTGCAACTTTGTTGAATTAAATAAAATACCTAGGCAATTCCAAAAATCACCAAACTACTCCTGGCTCATGGTTGGATTATTTCCAACATGAAACATTTTAGTTTGGAGATATTTGAGCATTTAAATATTTTATATTATTTTAAATGCCCAAATTCAAATAGTTATGATTTAATTCAAAAACCCTAGGATGGCCTAGGAAAATGTGCACCACTTTTGCAGAGGTTCTGAACCAAGACAAAAATGATGGGCATTTTAGAAGGGCATTTCAGGTTCATTGAAAATTATTTTAGTAAACCCTAGTTGGTTTCAGAGGGGACTGGGGGTTCTGTCATCCCCATTTCAAGTTTCTGCTGAAAGAGTAAACATGATGCAACACTCTAATGCATGACTAGCTAGGGTGTGACAGCAACATAATACCAAATTGTGTGATTTCTCGAATACCAATAATAATAATTTCCTTAGTACTCCGATTGCTCCTCTTAATGATGTTGAGTCTTGTGAAATCAATGCTGCTTTGCTAAATCTTGTTATGAAAGATCAATTCGCCGGCCTTCCTAGTGAAGATGCCGCTACTCATCTAAACAACTTTGTTGATTTGTGTGATATGCAAAAGAAGAAAGATACAGATAACAATATTGTCAAATTGAAGTTATTTCCGTTTTCACTTAGAGATTCGTGGAACAAGTGTAAAGATGCTTTTAACAATATGCTAAAGTTTGGTTTTCGTCTTTGCCTAAAAATAGTATTGATTCGTGGAACAAGTGTAAAGATGCTTTTATCTCTAAATATTTTCCTCCCGCTAAGATTATCACTCTTAGGAACGATATTATGAATTTTAAACAACTTGATCATGAGAATGTTGCCCAATCTTGGGAAAGAATGAAATTGATGCTTCGCAATTGCCCTACTCATGGTTTGAATTTATGGATGATCATACAAATTTTTTATGTCGGTTTGAACTTTGCTTCTAGAAATCTCTTAGATTCTGCCGCAGGAGGCACGTTTATGGAAATAACGTTGGGAGATTCTACAAAACTTCTTGATAATATTATGGCTAATTATTCTCAATGGCACATCAAAAGATCTTCTAGTAAAAAAGTGCATGCTATAGAAGAAATCAATGTTTTGAGTGGAAAGATGGATGAACTTATGAAATTGTTTGCTATTAAAAACACTCCTCTTGATCCCAATGATATGCCTTTGTCTTCCTTGATTGAGAATAATAATGAATCTATGGATGTGAATTTTGTTGGTAGGAATAGTTTTGGAAACAATGCTTATAGAGGAAACTTTAATGCTAGACCGTTCCCTAGTAATTCCTCTAATAATTATGGAAATTCCTACAATAATTCTTATGGTAATTTCAATAAGATGCCCTCTTATTTTGAGAATAGTGTGAAAGATTTTATGATTTCTCAAAAGAATTTTAATGCTTTGCTTGAAGAAAAATTGCTCAAAGTTGATGATTTGGCAAGGAACATTGATAGACTTTCGCTTGATGTTGATTCTCTTAAACTTAGATCTTCTCCTCCTAAGCATGATATCAATGAGTCTCTCAAAGTAATGAAAATTTCCATTGATGAGTGTAAGGAAAGAACCTCTAGATTGCGTGCTAAAAAAGATAGCTTTATAAAAGCGTGTTCTTCTAGTTTCCATGAAAATAATGATGAGGATCTTAAAGTTATTGATGCGTCTCCTATTAGATCTATGTTTTGCAATATGAATTTTGATGATTATGGGACTGATGATGAATCAACTTTGCCTAGAAGGCGTCCCAAGAATTCAGAGTTTTTAGATCTTGATGCTAAATTTGGTAAAAGTGAGATTGGAGAAGTCATAACTTTAAATAGCATTGAGCCCACTATCTCGGATTTCAAGGAATTTGATTATGATAATTGTTCTTTAAAAGGTTGTATTTCCTTGTTGCAATCCGTTGTTAATTCTCCTCATGCTTATAGTCAAAACAATGCTTTTACCAAACACATTGTTGATGCCTTGATGCAATCTTATGATGAAAAACTTAATTTGGAAGTTTCTATACCTAGAAAACCTAATGATGAGTGGGAACCTACTATAAAGATTAGAATTAAATATCATGAGTGTTTTTCTTTGTGTGATTTGGGTGCTAATGTTTCCACGATTCCGAAAACTTTATGTCATATTCTAGGCTTCCATGATCTTGATGATTGCTCGTTAAATTTGCACCTTGTGGATTCCACCATTAAAAAGCCAATGGGAAGGATCAATGATGTTCTTATTGTTGCAAATAGAAATTTTGTGCCCGTTGATTTTATCGTTCTTGATATAGATTGCAATCTTTCTTGCCCTATTATTCTTGGTAGACCTTTCCTTAGAATGATTGGCGCGATTATTGATATGAAGGAAGGGAATATTAGATTCCAATTTCCATTAAAGAAAGGCATGGAGCACTTTCCAAGAAAGAAAGTCAAATTACCTTATGAATCTATCATGCGGGCTACTTATGAATCAAGTGCCAAAGATGGCACTTGTTAGATCTATCTTCGCTTTTATGCCTAGCTAGGGGTGTTAAACGATAGCGCTAGTTGGGAGGCAACCCAATTTTCTTTGTGTTTTTTGTTTTTGTTCCTGTTTAGTAATAAATTTTGTTTCTAATTTATGTTTAGATGTGTTTTCATGTTTTATTTAGTGTTTGTGCCAAGTAGAACCTATAGGATAAACTATGATGATAGTTGATTTGATTCTGCTGAAAAACAGAAACTTTGCGCTCACGAGAAAAAATTCAATAAATCACAGAAACGAGATTTTGCATTGATTCCTTTTTCTTCTGATCAATAAACAAATTTTACAGTGCTTACTATTTTGGTAGGATTTTTAGAGTTCCAAAAGTTTGCGTTAGTTACAGATTGCTACAGACTGTTCTGTTTTTGACAGATTCTGTTTTTCGTGTGTTGTTTGCTTATTTTGATGCATCTATGGCTAGTAAAATAGTTTATAAACCATAGAGAAGTTGGAATACAGTAGGTTTAACACCAAAATAAATAAATAATGAGTTCATTACAGTACCTTATGTGGTGGTTTTATTTTCTTTCACTAACGGAGCTTATAAGATTTCCTGTTGAGTTTTGTGTTGTGAAGTTTTCAAGTTTTGGGTAAAGCTTTTATGGACTATGGAATAAGGAGTGGCAAGAGCCTAAGCTTGGGGATGCCCAAGGCACCCCAAGATATTCAAGGATAGCCAAAAGCCTAAGCTTGGGGATGCCCCGGGAAGGCATCCCCTCTTTCGTCTTCGTTCATTGGTAACTTTACTTGGAGCTATATTTTTATTTGACACATGATATGTGTTTTGCTTGGAGCGTCGTGTATTATATTAGTCTTTTCTTTTTAGTTTACCACAATAATCCTTGTTGTACACACATTTTTGGAGAAGCCTATTTGATTAGAATTTGCTAGAATACTCTATGTGCTTCACTTATATCTTTTGAGCTTGATAGTTTTTGCTCTAGTGCTTCACTTATATCTTTTAGAGCACGGTGGTGGATTAATTTTGAAGAAATTGATAGTCTCTCATGCTTCACTTATATCATTTTGAGAGTCTTTTAGAACAGCATGGTATTTTCTTTGGTTATAATTTGGTCCTAGAATGGTGAGCATCCAAGTTGGGTATAATAAAAACTATCATAGGAAGTGAATTGGATGCTATGATCAATTTGATACTTGATAATTGTTTTGAGATATGGAGGTAGTAATATTAAAGTCATGCTAGTTGGGTGATTATGAATTCAAAGAATGCTTGTGTTGAAATTAGCAAATCCCGTAGCATGCACGTATGGTTAAAGTTATGTAACAAATTTGAAACATGAAGTGTACCTGGCTTGTGCATCCTTATGAGTGGCGGTCGGGGACGAGCGATGGTATTTTCCTACCAATCTATCACCCTAGGAGCATGCGCGTAGTGCTTGATTTTTGATGACTTCTAAATTTTTGCAATAAGTATATGAGTTCTTTTGACTAATGTTGAGTCCATGGATTATACGCACTTTTACCTTTCCACCATTGCTAGCCTCTTCGGTACCATGCATTGCCCTTTCTCACCTTGAGAGTTGGTGTAAACTTCGCCGGTGCATCCAAACCCCGTGATACGATACGCTCTATCACACATAAACCTCCTTATATCTTCCTCAAAACAGCCACCATACCTACCTATTATGGCATTTCCATAGCCATTCCGAGATATATTTCCATGCAACTTTCCACCGTTTTGTTCATCATCATCATGACATACTTTACTTTTGTCATATTGCCATTGCATGATCATGTAGTTGACATCGTATTTGTGGCAAAGCCTCCATGCATTATTTTTCATACATGTCACTCTTGATTCATTGCACCATCCTGGTACACCGCCGGAGGCATTCATATAGAGTCATATCTTGTTCTAGTTTCGAGTTGTAATTCATATGTTGTAATCAATAGAAGTGTGATGATCATCATTATTAGAGCATTGCCCAAAGAAAAAAAAGAAAAAAAAGAAGAAAAGCCAAAAAAAGGAAAAGGCCCAAAAGAAAAAGAAAGAAAGAAAAAGAAAGAAAAAAAAGAAGAAAATAAAAAGAAAATAAATAAAAAGGGCAATGTTACTATATCTTTTTCCACACTTGTGCTTCAAAGTAGCACTTTGTTCTTTATGTAGTGAGTCTCATATATTATGCTTCAAAGTAGCACCATGTTTTTCATATAGTGAGTCTCATAAGTTGTCTTTTTCATACTAGTGGGAATTTTTCATTATAGAACTTGGCTTGTATATTCCTACGATGGGCTTCCTCAAATGCCCTAGGTCTTCATGAGCAAGCGAGTTGGATGCACACCCACTAGTTTTCTTTCGTTGAGCATTCATTTATAGCTCTAGTGCATCCGTTGCATGGCAATCCCTACTCCTCATGTTGACATCAATTGATGGGCATCTCCATAGCCCGTTGATTATCCTCGTCAATGTGAGACTTTCTCCTTTTTGTCTTCTCCACACAATCCCCATCATTAGATTCTATTCCACCCATAGTGCTATATCCATGGCTCACGCTCATGTATTGCGTGAAGGTTGAAAAAGTTTGAGATTATTTAAGTATGAAACAATTGCTTGGCTTGTCATCGGGGGTATAGAAGTTGGGAACATCTTTGTGTGACGAAAATGAAGCATAGCCTAACTATATGATTTTGTAGGGATGAACTTTCTTTTGCCATGTTATTTTGAGAAGACATGATTACTTTGATTAGTATGCTTGAAGTGTTACTATTTATTTTATCAATATGAACTTTTATTTTGAATCATTTGGATCTGAACATTCATGCCACATTAAATAAAATTACATTGAGAATTATGCTAGGTAGCATTCCACATCATTTTTTATCATTTACCTACTCGAGGACGAGCAGGAATTAAGCTTGGGGATGCTTGATACGTCTCCAATGTATCTATAATTTTTTATTGTTCCATGCTATTATATTAACCCTTTTGGATGTTTATGGGCTTTATTCTACACATTTATATCATTTTTGGGACTAACCTACTAACCGGAGGCCCAACCCGTATTGCTGTTTTTTGCCTATTTCACTATTTCGAAGAAAAGGAATATCAAACGGAGTCCAAACGGAATGAAACCTTCAGGAGCGTGATTTTTGGAACGAACGTGATCAAGAGGACTTGAAGTGCAAGTAAAGAAGCAGCCAAGGCTCCCACGAGATAGGAGCCCCCCCTTATGGCGCGTCCCCTGTCTCGTGGGCCCCTCGAGCGGCCACCGACGTACTTCTTCCTCCTATATATACCTACGTACCCCGAAAACATCCAGGAGCAAGACGAAACACAATTTCCACCACCGTAACCTTCTGTATCCGTGAGATCCCATCTTGGAGCCTTTGCCGGCACTCTACCGGAGGGGGAATCGACCATGGATGGCCTCTACATCAACATCCTTGCCCCTCCGATGAGTTTTGA
The DNA here is from genome assembly GCF_018294505.1 of Triticum aestivum. Lineage (NCBI taxonomy): Eukaryota > Viridiplantae > Streptophyta > Magnoliopsida > Poales > Poaceae > Triticum > Triticum aestivum. The sequence goes on along the minus strand of NW_025230247.1, from coordinate 9,472 downwards.
GTAGTTTACCACAGACCTACGGGTCCATAGTTATTAGCTAGATGGCTTCTTCTCTCTTTTTGGATCTCAATACAATGTTCCCCCCCTCTCTTGTGGAGATCTATTCGATGTAATCTCTTTTCGCGGTGTGTTTATCAAGATCCAATGAATTGTGGGTTTATGATCAAGTTTATCTATGAATAATATTTGAATCTTCTCTGAATTCTTTTATGTATGATTGAGTTATCTTTGCAAGTCTCTTCGAATTATCAGTTTGGTTTGGTGTACTAGATTGATCTTTCTTGCCATGGGAGAAGTGCTTAGCTTTGGGTTCAACCTTGCGGTGTCCTTACCCAGTGACAGAAAGGGTTGCAAGGCACATATTGTATTGTTGCTGAGGGAGTCCTGGATTAGGGGGTGTCCGGATGGCCGGACTATGACCTTCGGCCGGACTCCTGGACTATGAAGATACAAGATTGAGGACTCTGTCCCGTGTCCGGATGGGACTTTCCTTGGCGTGGAAGGCAAGCTTGGCGATACGATATGAAGATCTCCTCCCATTGTAACCGACTCTGTGTAACCCTAGCCCTCTCCGGTGTCTATATAAACCGGAGAGTTTTAGTTCGTAGGACGAACAACAATCATACCATAGGCTAGATTCTAGGGTTTAGCCACTCCGATCTCGTGGTAGATCTACTCTTGTACTACCCATATCATCAATATTAATCAAGCAGGAGTAGGGTTTTACCTCCATCGAGAGGGCCCGAACCTGGGTAAAAACATCGTGTCCCTTGTCTCCTGTTACCATCCGCCTAGACGCACAGTTCGGGACCCCCTACCCGAGATCCACCGGTTTTGACACCGACATTGGTGCTTTCATTGAGAGTTCCTCTATGTTGTCGCCTTTTAGGCCCGATGGCTTCTTCGCTCATCAATCGCGATGCGGTCCGGGATGAGACTTTTCTCCCCGGATAGATCTTCGTATTCGGCGGCTTCGCACTGCAGGCTGATTCGTTCGGCCATCTGGAGCAGATCGAGAGCTACGCCCCTGGACATCAGGTCAGGTTTGGAAGCTTGAACTACACGGCCGACATCCGCGGGGACTTGATCTTCGATGGATTCGAGCCACAACCGGGCGCGCCGCACTGTCATGATAGGCACGATTTAGCTCTGTCATCGGACAACGCCCAGAGCGTCGCTCCGGTGTCTGCTCCGACCATTAACTCGGAGCCCACTACACCAGTCGGGGACGGACGGTTAGACGCCACCCCGGAAACTGCAATCTCTACGGCGATAGAGCCGGATACCAGCTTAGTCCCTCGCAAGGCCCGTGACTCCAAGGTGCCGGACTCTGATCCGGACTCCGTAAATCCCGCACCTCTTCCGATTAAGCCTGATTGGGCTCCGGTCATGGAGTTCACCGCCGCGGATGTCTTTCAGCACTCACCTTTCGGCAACATCCTGAATTCGTTAAAGTCCCTCTCTTTGCCAGGAAAGCCCTGGCCAGACTACGGCCAACACGGTTGGGATACGGACGACAAAGAAATTCGCAGCCCACCCACCACCCACTTTGTAGCCACTATCGACGATTTAACCGACATGCTCGACTTTGACTCCGAAGACATCGACGACATGGACGCCGATGAAGGAGACGATCAAGAACCAGTACCTATAGGGAACTAGAAAGCCACCTCGTCATATGACATATACATGGTGGACACCCCTAAAGCGGGGGATGGCGAGGAGAGAATGGAGGATGACCCCTCCAAGAAGCAATCCAAGTGCCGACGTCAGCGCCGCCGCTCTAAGTCCCGCCAAAGCAAAAACAGCGATTCCGGCACCGGAGATAACAATACGCCGGACAGTGCCGAAGACAACCCCCTCCAGCAGGATTCAGTACAGGAGGACGAAGGAGCCAGCCCTCATGAGAGAGCGGACAACAAAGAGGATGAGGACGACAATTACATGCCTCCCTCCGAAGACGAGGCAAGCCTCGACGACGACGAATTCGTCATGCCAGAGGATCCCGTCGAACAAGAGCATTTCAAACGCAGACTCGTAGCCACGGCAAGCAGCCTCAAGAAGAAACAACAACAGCTTAGAGCTGACCAAGACTTGCTAGCCGACAGATGGACCGAAGTCCTGGCGGCCGAAGAGTATAAACTAGAACGCCCATCCAAGAGCTACCCGAAGCGCAGACTGCTACCCCAACTTGAGAAGGAAGCAACTAAACCTACATCACCAGCGTACGATGCGCCCGATCGGCCACCCCGTGGCCGCAATAGAGAGGCCTTCAGGCCCTCAACCCAGGCCGCCCCCCGACACCGCTCAAAACATACTAGAGTACGGGGAGACACAACAGACCTGCGAGACATCTTGGAGAATAAGGCAAGGCAAACAAGATCGATCTACGGATCGCATGGGCGCCCCGCTTCACGTGACGCTAGCCGTCACGCCGGACATAATAAGTATGGCCCGGCCGAATACAACAGACCAAGATCGTCCGAGCTGCGTCGCGATATAGCCCAGTACAGGGGCGCCGCACACCCACTATGCTTCACAGACGAAGTAATGGATCATCAAATCCCCGAGGGCTTCAAGCCCGTAAACATCGAATCATACGATGGCACAACAGATCCTGCGGTATGGATCGAGGATTATCTCCTTCACATCCACATGGCCCGTGGTGATGATCTACACGCCATCAAATACCTCCCGCTCAAGCTTAAAGGACCAGCTCGACATTGGCTTAATAGCCTACCAGCAGAGTCAATTAGTTGTTGGGAGGACCTGGAATCCGCATTCCTTGACAACTTCCAGGGCACGTATGTGCGACCACCAGACGCCGATGACCTAAGCCACATAATCCAACAGCCAGAGGAATCGGCCAGACAATTCTGGACACGGTTCCTGACCAAGAAAAACCAAATAGTCGATTGTCCGGACGCCGAGGCCCTCGCAGCCTTCAGACACAACATCCGAGACGAGTGGCTTGCCCGGCACCTAGGACAGGAAAAGCCGAAGCCTATGGCAGCCCTCACAACACTCATGACCTGCTTCTGCGCGGGAGAAGACAGCTGGCTAGCTCGTAGCAATAACATAAGCAAGAGCCCCGGCAATCCGGATACCAAGGATAACAACGGCAGGTCACGCCGCAACAAGCATAAGCACCGCATTAACGGTGACAATACTGAAGATACGACAGTCAATGCCGGATTCAAAGGCTCTAAACCGGGTCAGCGGAAGAAGCCATTCAAACGAAACCCTCAGGACCCATCCAGCTTAGACCGGATACTTGATCGCTCGTGCCAGATACACGGCACCCCCGAACAGCCAGCCAATCACACCAACAGGGATTGTTGGGTGTTCAAGCAGGCAGGCAAGATAAGCACCGAGACCAGAGACAAGGGGCTACATAGCGATGACGAGGAGGGGCCCCGGCCGCCGAACAAAAAAGGACAGAAGGGATTTCCCCCGCAAGTTCGAACGGTGAATATGATATACGCAACCCACATCCCCAAAAGGGAGCGGAAGCGTGCTCTCAAGGACGTCTATGCGCTGGAGCCAGTCGCCCCAAAGTTCAACCCATGGTCCTCCTGCCCGATCACTTTCGATCGACGGGACCATCCCACCAGCATCCGTCACGGTGGATTCGCCGCACTGGTCCTAGACCCAATTATTGACGGATTTCACCTTACCAGAGTCCTAATGGACGGCGGCAGTAGCCTGAACCTGCTTTACCAGGACACAGTGAGAAAAATGGGCATCGATCCTTCGAGGACCAAACCCACAAAGCCAACCTTCCAAGGTGTCATACCAAGGGTCGAAGCCAGCTGTACAGGCTCGGTCACACTCAAGGTGGTCTTCGGATCACCAGATAACTTCCGGAGCGAGGAGTTAATCTTCGACATAGTCCCATTCCGCAGCGGCTATCACGCCCTGCTCGGACGAACCGCATTTGCAAAATTCAATGTGGTGCCGCACTATGCATATATCAAGCTCAAGATGCCAGGACCTCGCGAAGTCATCACGGTAAATGGAAACACAGAACGCTCTCTCCAAACGGAGGAGCACACGGCGGCCCTGGCGGCGGAAGTACATAGTAGCCTCTCAAGGCCGTTCTCCAATCCAGGCGCCAAACGTCCGGACAATGTCAAGCGAGCCCGAAGTAACCTACATCAAATCCGGCTGGCACGCTCCGAGCAAGCATAGCAGTGCGGCCCCGACCCTAGCCCCCGCCAAACGGCAATGCTGGTACCAGGCGTACATAATTACGCCTTAGAGATACCATGGGCATAAGGGAAGGGGCACAACAACGGCACACCCAGAATACGGCTTAACCGCAGTAGGGGGCTCCCTATTTCGCCATTTTCCTTTCTCACACACTTTCAGGACCCAACTATTCGGAAGGCCTGCCCGGCAATACTATCATCGAACCAACGATGCAATACCCAGGGAGGACGCAAGCTATGTCAAAAGTCAAGGTGGTCTCTATAACGAGTTTAATACATGTTTCTCTTACAATACCGCAGCTTGCCCGTGAAGGGGAATATGCCAAATACTCCCATCTCTTGCTCACCGCACTTTTTGTATCGTTCTGCTTTCGCAGCAGCCCTTTTTTAATAAACAATACATAGCTCTTATCTATTATTATACTTATCTATTTTTATATGCAAACATGTTCAGTCATGACACTATGCAACCGTACACTTTGGTACGGATAATACACCAGGGGCTTACAACACCCCATAACGTGGTGTGAGAAGACCGAACACTCTAACAAGTACGGCACCCTGAACTTATAGCACTATATGCATCGGCTCCGAATCATGTCTTTGGTCAATAGTTGGGTTTGCCCGGCTCCCATGTTTTGGTACCTTACGTTCCGCATTGTTGGCTAAGGTAGCGCTGGGAGAACTACTGCGATTGTGCCCCAGTTGAGCTGGGTTAACACCTCAGTAGAGAAAGCTAAAACTGACTGTCATGATAGTGCGAGAGACCGGTCGCTGTTCGCGAGGTTTTTTTGAGTCCTTAAAGACTTATGCCGCTTCAAGCGAGGAACCGGACTTATCCGGCCTAGGCGTGGATAGCGCCCCGAACTCGGTCTTCCGAATACTAGGGGCTTCGCCGAAATTTAAAATTATAGAATTCTATGGCTAAGTGAGAGTGATAAAGCATTATAAGTCCGACGGCCTGGTTCGCTGTGCTGAACGCCTCCCTAGATGGACCCAAGAATGGGAACAAGAGCGCTCAGGTTTATCCCGAACACCCCAGCACTCGTGGCATGGGGGTCGAAGCCGACGACTTGCAACTCTCAGATTTGATAAACGGCCGCACAGAAGGTAATATTTTAAATTAACAAGCGTTGCTTAACGCATATGAACAAAGCTTCAGCGTACAGGACAACAAACGCGAGTTTACTCAAAAATTACATCTTTGGAGCACTCATCCGCTATGCGGCGGGCACCCTTCAGAACGCCATTGTAATACATCTCGGGCGTACGATACTCCTTGACCGGCGGTGGCGCGTCCACCAACAGCTTCTCCGCGTCTAGCTTGCCCCAGTGCACCTTAGCACGGGCAAGGGCCCGACGGGCACCTTCAATACAAACGGAGCGCTTGACGACCTCAATCCACGGACACGCGTCCACCAGCCGCTGCACCAGACCGAAGTAGCTCCCAGGCATGGCTTCTCCAGGCCACAACCAAGCTATGAGGCCCTTCATGGCCTGTTCGGCCACCTTGTGGAGCTCAACCAGCTGCTTCAGTTGGTCGCTCAGGGGCACCGGATGTCTAGCCTCAGCATACTGAGACCAGAACACTTTTTCCGTCGAGCTCCCCTCTTCGGCTCGGTAGGATGCGGCGGCATCACACACACTACGGGGCAGATCGGCGAACGCTCCTGGAGAGCTCCGGATTCGGGTAAGTAGCAGATAATTAACTTTTATATTTTTGCTTTGCATAAAGAATGGCTTACCCGCTGCTATCTTCTTCACCGCCTCGATCTCCTGAAGGGTCTTCTGGGCTTCGGCCTTAGCGGTCTTGGCACTCTCAAGAGCCAAGGCAAGCTCGGACTCTCGAGTCTTCGAGTCACGCTCCAAACTCTCGTGTTTTTCCACGAGAGCCTGGAGCTCTTGCCGCACCTCCACCACCCGCGCCTCCTACTTCTCTCGCTCGGTGCGCACCAAGGCCGCACTCTTTTCGGCCTTCGAAACCGCCTCTTTCAGGGTCGCCACCTCGGTCGCGGCTCCTGCAACATTAACATTGGTCCTGTTATTATTATGCAACCAAGTATTTCTATATATATTTACAGGAGGTGCTACTTACCCTCTTTATCCTCGAGCTGCTTCTTGGCACGGCCGAGCTCGCTCTCGGACCGCTCGAGGCTTTCCTTCAAGGCATTGACCTCCGCAGTCAGTGCAGCAGAGGTCAGTAGCGCAGCTTGCATTCCCATATTGACATATTTCTATTAGACTCCTGCGTATATCTTTTAAGATACTCAGTTCGGCTTTTCTTTCCGAACACCGAACTAAGCATCAGGGGCTACTGTCTATGCGGTAACATTTTTTATATATGTTTTTGAACACATACCTCAAAGCCCGTTAACAGGCTTGTGCAGGCCTCCGTCAGCCCGCTCTTGGCGGACTGAACCTTCTGAATCACCGCACTCATAACAGTGCGGTGTTCTTCGTCGATAGAGGCGCCGTTGAGCGCCTCCAGCAAATTGTCCGGCGCCTCCGGGTGGACGGAAGTCGCCAGCGTCGCGGACTTGCCCTTCTTGGGAAGGCGCCGTCTGTCGGGCTCTGGAACCACTGATGGTTCCGGAGCAGTGTCCGGCCTAGGGCCGGACTTAGATCCCTCCGGGGTTTTACCCCCTTTGGGTTGGGAGTCCGGAAGGTCGCCTTGTGGCGCTTCCAGGACCACCTCCTCCTGGTTTTGTCCCCTACGGGACTCCACCTCCGCGCGTCTGTAGGGAGAGGGGAGGAGACCGTCGGAAGTGAAGCGTTGTTCACATCCGACGAATTCAGAGATCCGCTCGACGAATCGCCAAGCTGAGCTCTGGGCGGATTGTATGATTAGCTTCGGTGTTAGAAGCTATCAAATAATAAAGGTGTGCAATAAGTCATTCGGGTAGCCGGACTCTTACGATTTTGCCAGGGGCTTGACCCTGGAAGGCCAGTCCTCCTCGCCGTCTTCGGCGTCGGGGGCGTAGTCCGGCAGAAGGGGCTTCCCCTTCTTGGACCCTCCGGCTTCTCCAGTTGGGGCGGCCTTTCTCTTCCTTCCTCCCCCTGCTAGAGGGGGAGACGCATCTTCTTCTTCCTCCTCCTCATCTTTGGAGGCAGAGGGCGCGTTGGAACCGTCGGGCAAATCCGACGACACCGGGCGCCGGGAACTCTTTTGGGTCCCCGTGGCCTTCTCCTTGGCATTCTTCCCCGGCACCACATGGGGTGCCGGAACCAGTAGCTTCGCTAAGTCTGCGTCTACTGGGCCTTCGAGCAAAGGGGCCGGACAGTCAAACTGTCCGGATGTCCTCTTCCAATCCTGTCAAAGGAACGGGAGTTTAGATCCCACATAAGGTCACACTATGAAATGCGGATATCCCGTAAGGGACTAAAGGTAAGCTTAGTTCGGAGGCTTGACGTTTGGCGCAGAACCCGCGATCCTCGGTGACAGGAGGGGAGACCTCGGAGCTTTTGAAAAGCACCTTCCAGGCGTCCTCGTGCTTCGTTTCAAAGAGCCGGGATAGAGTCTGGTGCTGGGCCGGGTCGAACTCCCACAAATTGAAGTCCCGTCGTTGACACGGGAGGATCCGGCGGAAGAGCATGACCTGGACCATGTTGACAAGTTTGACCTTCTTAGGCACCAGGTCTCGGACACAGGTTTGGAGTCCGATCACCTCTTCCGGATTGCCCCACGACAGGCCCGTCTCTTTCCAAGATGTGAGCCGGGTGGGGATGCCGGATCGAAATTCAGGGGTCGCTGCCCATTTAGGGTCACGCGGCTCGGTAATATAAAACCACCCAGATTGCCACCCTTTGATGGTTTCCACGAAGGCACCCTCGAGCCAGGTGACGTTGGCTATCTTGCCCACCATGGCACCTCCGCATTCCGCCTGTCGGCCTTGCACGACCTTCGGCTTGACGCTGAAGATCTTCAGCCATAGGCCAAAGTGGGGCTGGATGCGGAAGAAGGCCTCGCACACGACGATAAACGCCGAGATATTGAGGATGAAGTTCGGGGCCAGGTCGTGGAAGTCCAGGCCGTAGTAGAACATGAGCCCCCGGATGAACGGGTGAAGAGGAAAACCCAGGCCGCGGAGGAAATGGGGAAGAAAAACAACCCTCTCATGGGGCCTGGGGGTGGGGATGAGTTACCCCGCATCTGGGAGCCGGTGCGCGATGTTGTTAGACAAGTATCCGACCTTCCTCAGGTTTTTGATTTGTCCCTCCGTGACGGAGGAGGCCATCCATCTACCTCCCGCTCCTGACATGGTTGGAGAAGGTTGAGGTGGGAAGTGCGGGCTTGGGCACTGGAGCTCGAGCGTGCAGGGACGGATAAGCAGAGGAGGAAGAGGGCGTGAATGGAAAGGGCGGATTCTTATCCCCTTATATGGGCGGCCAAAACTACAAGCCCCCCACCGGCCTAATAAAACTCGCTTATCCCCCAGGCGTCGCGATTAATGGCGCGGTTGGGTTACCCACACCCGTATTGATGAGAATCCTGGAATAGGGGGACACGATCTCTGCTTTGACAAGACGTGCCAAGGAAACCGCCTCGCTAAACGCGCTGAGGTGGAACAATAAAACAAATAAAGAGCCTGGCTGTGGCATGATGTCGCGCCACGAAATACGTCAGCAGATCCGATTAATACAAATATTATTCTCTCTACGAAGGAATGTGGAACTTATTTTGCAGAGCCGGACACTACCCTGGTGTTCAACATCTTCTATGAAATATTCGGAGGAGGAACCCGCCTTGCAATGCCGAAGACAACTTGTGCGCCGGACTCGTCGTCATTGAAGCCTGGTTCAGGGGCTACTGAGGGAGTCCTAGATTAGGGGGTGTTCGGATGGCCGGACTATGACCTTCGGCCGGACTCCTGGACTATGAAGATACAAGATTGAAGACTCTGTCCCGTGTCTGGATGGGACTTTCCTTGGCGTGGAAGGCAAGCTTGGCGATACGATATGAAGATCTCCTCCCATTGTAACTGACTCTGTGTAACCCTAGCCCTCTCCGGTGTCTATATAAACCGGAGAGTTTTAGTCCATAGGACGAACAACAATCATACCATAGGCTAGATTCTAGGGTTTAGCCACTCCGATCTCGTGGTAGATCTACTCTTGTACTACCCATATCATCAATATTAATCAAGCAGGAGTAGGGTTTTACCTCCATCGAGAGGGCCCGAACCTGGGTAAAAACATCGTGTCCCTTGTCTCCTGTTACCATCCGCCTAAACGCACAGTTCGGGACCCCCTACCCGAGATCC
>NW_025230246.1:13923-15536 GCF_018294505.1 Triticum aestivum | reverse complement strand
AAGTGCGTCCAGTTTTTGCCGTAACCCTCTCTACTCTTTTGCACATGCTATGTGGGTGAAATGATGATACCATGCCAAGTTTCGACATTTTCAGAGTTCATTTTGTAGTGATTTTCAGTTTCACGGTCATTTAGCTCTGTAAACAAATCGGTAAATGACTAAAAAATAGCGAATGATGTCAGAAAGTGTTGAAAATTGATGACATTGCTTTGAATGGTGCGTACGGAACGCAAAAAAAGTCTGTAGTTGAAATAAGTTTAAAAAACTGAAGTGTCAGTGTAACAGATGAGTTCTCATCCGAAACCCTGATACTCCGAAAGAGATTGTCCAGTTTGTACACGAAGTCATCCAGTTTTTGCTGTAAACCTCTCTACTCTTTTGCACATCCTATGTGGGTGAAATGCTGATACCATGCCAAGTTTCGACATTTTCAGAGTTCATTTTGTACTGATTTTCAATTTCACGGTCATTTAGCTCTGTAAACAAATCGGTAAATGACTAAAAAATAGCAAATGATGTTAGAAAGTTTTGAAAATTGATGACGTTGCTTTGAATGGTGCGTACGGAACGTAAAAAAGTCTGGATATGTAATAAGTTTAAAAAAATGAAGTGCCCATGTAACAGATGAGTTCTCGTCAGAAACCTTGATACTTTGAAAGAGATTGTCCAGTTTGTACACGAAGTGCGTCCAGTTTTTGCCGTAACCCTCTCTACTCTTTTGCACATGCTATGTGGGTGAAATTATGTTACCATGCCAAGTTTCGTCACTTTCAGAGTTCATTTTGTACTGATTTTCAATTTCACGGTCATTTAGCTCTCTAAACAAATCGGTAAATGACTGAAAAATGGCAAATGATGTCAGAAAGTGTTGAAAATTGATGATGTCGCTTTGAATGGTGTGTACGGGACGCAAAAAAAGCCTGGAGTTGTAATAAGTTTAAAAAAATGAAGTGTCGGTGTAACAGATGAGTTCTCGTCCGAAACCCTGATACTCCGAAAGAGATTGTCCAGTTTGTACACGAAGTGCATCCAGTTTTTCCCGTAACCCTCTCTACTCTTTTGCACATCCTATGTGGGTGAAATGATGATACCGTGCCAAGTTTCGACATTTTCACAGTTCATTTTTTAGTGATTTTCAATTTCACGGCCATTTAGCTCTGTAAACAAATCGGTAAATGACTAAAAAATAGCAAATGATGTGAGAAAGTTCTGAAAATTGATGACGTTGCTTTGAATAGTGCGTACGAAACGCAAAAAAGTCTGGATATGTAATAAGTTTAAAAAAATGAAGTGCCCATGTAACAGATGAGTTCTCGTCAGAAACCTTGATACTTCGAAAGAGATTGTCCAGTTTGTACACGAAGTGCGTCCAGTTTTTGCCGTAACCCTCTCTACTCTTTTGCACATGCTATGTGGGTGAAATGATGTTACCATGCCAAGTTTCGACATTTTCAGAGTTCATTTTGTACTGATTTTCAATTTCACTGTCGTTTAGCTCTCTAAACAAATCGGTAAATGACTGAAAAATGGCAAATGATGTCAGAATGTGTTGAAAATTGATGACGTCGCTTTGAATGGTGTGTACGGGACGCAAAAAAATTCTGGAGTTGTAA
>NW_025230246.1:11001-13632 GCF_018294505.1 Triticum aestivum | reverse complement strand
AAATGATGATACCATGCCAAGTTTCGACATTTTCAGAGTTCATTTTGTAGTGATTTTCAGTTTCACGGTCATTTAGCTCTGTAAACAAATCGGTAAATGACTAAAAAATAGCAAATGATGTCAGAAAGTGTTGAAAATTGATGACGTTGCTTTGAATGGTGCGTACGGAACGCAAAAAAAGTCTGGAGTTGTAATAAGTTTAAAAAAATGAAGTGTCGGTGTAACAGATGAGTTCTCGTCCGAAACCTTGATACTCCGAAAGAGATTGTCCAGTTTGTACACGAAGTGCATCCAGTTTTTCCCGTAACCCTCTCTACTCTTTTGCACATCCTATGTGGGTGAAATGATGATACCATGCCAAGTTTCGACATTTTCAGAGTTCATTTTGTAGTGATTTTCAATTTCACGGCCATTTAGCTCTGTAAACAAATCGGTAAATGACTAAAAAATAGCAAATGATGTCAGAAAGTTTTGAAAATTGATGACGTCGCTTTGAATGGTGCGTACGAAACGCAAAAAAGTCTGGATATGTAATAAGTTTAAAAAAATGAAGTGCCCATGTAACAGATGAGTTCTCGTCAGATACCTTGATACTTCGAAAGAGATTGTCCAGTTTGTACACGAAGTGCGTCCAGTTTTTGCCGTAACCCTCTCTACTCTTTTGCACATGCTATGTGGGTGAAATGATGATACCATGCCAAGTTTCGACATTTTCAGAGTTCATTTTGTAGTGATTTTCAATTTCACGGTCATTTAGCTCTGTAAACAAATCGGTAAATGACTGAAAAATAGCAAATGATGTCAGAAAGTGTTGAAAATTGATGACGTCGCGTTGACTGGTGCATACGGAACGCGAAAAAAGTCGGCAGTTGTAATAAGTTTAAAAAAATGAACTGCCAGTGTAACAGATGAGTTCTCGTCCGAAACCTTGATACTCCGAAGAGATTGTCCAGTTTGTACACGAAGTGCGTCCAGTTTTTGCCGTAACCCTCTCTACTCTTTTGCACATGCTATGTGGGTGAAATGATGATACCATGCCAACTTTCGACATTTTCTGAGTTCACTTTGTAGTGATTTTCAATTTCACGGTCATTTAGCTCTCTAAACAAATCGGTAAATGACTGAAAAATAGCAAATGATGTGAGAAAGTGTTGAAAATTGATGACGTCGCTTTGAATGGTGCGTACGGAACGCAAAAAAGTCTGGAGTTGTAATAAGTTTAAAAAAATGAAGTGCCCATGTAACAGATGAGTTCTCGTCAGAAACCCTGATACTTCGAAAGAGAGTGTCCAGTTTGTACACGAAGTGCGTCCAGTTTTTGCCGTAACCCTCTCTACTCTTTTGCACATGCTATGTGGGTGAAATGATGATACCATGCCAAGTTTCGACATTTTCAGAGTTCATTTTGTAGTGATTTTCAATTTCACGGTCATTTAGCTCTCTAAACAAATCAGTAAATGACTGGAAAATAGCAAATGATGTCAGAAAGTGTTGAAAATTGATGACGTCGCTTTGAATGGTGCGTACGGGACGCAAAAAAACTCTGGAGTTGTAATAAGTTGAAAAAAATGAAGTGCCAGTGTAACAGATGAGTTCTCGTACGAAACCCTGATACTCCGAAAGAGATTGTCTAGTTTGTACGCGAAGTGCGTCCAGTTTTTTCCGTAACCCTCTCTACTCTTTTGCACATGCTATGTGGGTGAAATGATGATACCATGCCAAGTTTCGACATTTTCAGAGTTCATTTTGTTGTGATTTTCATTTTCACGGTCATTTAGCTCTCTAAACAAATCGGTAAATGACTGAAAAATAGCAAATGATGTCAGAAAGTGTTGAAAATTGATGATGTCGCTTTGAATGGTGCGTACGGAACGCAAAAAAGTCTGGAGTGGTAATAAGTTTAAAAAAAATGAAGTGCCCATGTAACAGATGAGTTCTCGTACGAAACCCTGATACTCCGAAAGAGAGTGTCCAGTTTGTACGCGAAGTGCGTCCAGTTTTTTCCGTAACCCTCTCTACTCTTTTGCACATGCTATGTGGGTGAAATGATCATACCATGCCAAGTTTCGACATTTTCAGAGTTCATTTTGTAGTGATTTTCATTTTCACGGTCATTTAGCTCTCTAAACAAATCGGTAAATGACTGAAAAATAGCAAATGATGTCAGAAAGTGTTGAAAATTGATGACGTCGCTTTGAATGGTGCATACGGAACGCGAAAAAAGTCTGCAGTTGTAATAATTTTAAAAAAATGAATTGCCAGTGTAACAGATGAGTTCTCGTCCGAAACCCTGATACTCCGAAGAGATTGTCCAGTTTGTACACGAAGTGCGTCCAGTTTTTGCCGTAACCCTCTCTACTCTTTTGCACATGCTATGTGGGTGAGATGATGATACCATGCCAACTTTCGACATTTTCTGAGTTCATTTTGTAGTGATTTTCAATTTCACGGTCATTTAGCTCTCTAAACAAATCGGTAAATGACTGAAAAATAGCAAATGATGTGAGAAAGTGTTGAAAATTGATGACGTCGCTTTGAATGGTGCGTACGGAACGCAAAAAAGTCTGGAGTTGTAATAAGTTTAAAAAAATGAAGTGCCCATGTAACAGATGAGTTCTCGTCAGAAACCCT
>NW_025230246.1:8939-9946 GCF_018294505.1 Triticum aestivum | reverse complement strand
GTGATTTTCATTTTCACGGTCATTTAGCTCTCTAAACAAATCGGTAAATGACTGAAAAATAGCAAATGATGTCAGAAAGTGTTGAAAATTGATGATGTCGCTTTGAATGGTGCGTACGGAACGCAAAAAAGTCTGGAGTGGTAATAAGTTTAAAAAAAATGAAGTGCCCATGTAACAGATGAGTTCTCGTACGAAACCCTGATACTCCGAAAGAGAGTGTCCAGTTTGTACGCGAAGTGCGTCCAGTTTTTTCCGTAACCCTCTCTACTCTTTTGCACATGCTATGTGGGTGAAATGATGATACCATGCCAAGTTTCGACATTTTCAGAGTTCATTTTGTAGTGATTTTCATTTTCACGGTCATTTAGCTCTCTAAACAAATCGGTAAATGACTGAAAAATAGCAAATGATGTCAGAAAGTGTTGAAAATTGATGACGTCGCTTTGAATGGTGCATACGGAACGCGAAAAAAGTCTGCAGTTGTAATAAGTTTAAAAAAATGAATTGCCAGTGTAACAGATGAGTTCTCGTCCGAAACCCTGATACTCCGAAGAGATTGTCCAGTTTGTACACGAAGTGCGTCCAGTTTTTGCCGTAACCCTCTCTACTCTTTTGCACATGCTATGTGGGTGAGATGATGATACCATGCCAACTTTCGACATTTTCTGAGTTCATTTTGTAGTGATTTTCAATTTCACGGTCATTTAGCTCTCTAAACAAATCGGTAAATGACTGAAAAATAGCAAATGATGTGAGAAAGTGTTGAAAATTGATGACGTCGCTTTGAATGGTGCGTACGGAACGCAAAAAAGTCTGGAGTTGTAATAAGTTTAAAAAAATGAAGTGCCCATGTAACAGATGAGTTCTCGTCAGAAACCCTTATACTTCGAAAGAGAGTGTCCAGTTTGTACACGAAGTGCGTCCAGTTTTTGCCGTAACCCTCTCTACTCTTTTGCACATGCTATGTGGGTGAAATGATGATACCATGCCAAGTTTCGACATTTTCA
>NW_025230246.1:8083-8929 GCF_018294505.1 Triticum aestivum | reverse complement strand
TTTAAAAAAATGAATTGCCAGTGTAACAGATGAGTTCTCGTCCGAAACCCTGATACTCCGAAGAGATTGTCCAGTTTGTACACGAAGTGCGTCCAGTTTTTGCCGTAACCCTCTCTACTCTTTTGCACATGCTATGTGGGTGAGATGATGATACCATGCCAACTTTCGACATTTTCTGAGTTCATTTTGTAGTGATTTTCAATTTCACGGTCATTTAGCTCTCTAAACAAATCGGTAAATGACTGAAAAATAGCAAATGATGTGAGAAAGTGTTGAAAATTGATGACGTCGCTTTGAATGGTGCGTACGGAACGCAAAAAAGTCTGGAGTTGTAATAAGTTTAAAAAAATGAAGTGCCCATGTAACAGATGAGTTCTCGTCAGAAACCCTGATACTTCGAAAGAGAGTGTCCAGTTTGTACACGAAGTGCGTCCAGTTTTTGCCGTAACCCTCTCTACTCTTTTGCACATGCTATGTGGGTGAAATGATGATACCATGCCAAGTTTCGACATTTTCAGAGTTCATTTTGTAGTGATTTTCATTTTCACGGTCATTTAGCTCTCTAAACAAATCGGTAAATGACTGAAAAATAGCAAATGATGTCAGAAAGTGTTGAAAATTGATGACGTCGCTTTGAATGGTGCATACGGAACGCGAAAAAAGTCTGCAGTTTTAATAAGTTTAAAAAAATGAATTGCCAGTGTAACAGATGAGTTCTCGTCCGAAACCCTGATACTCCGAAGAGATTGTCCAGTTTGTACACGAAGTGCGTCCAGTTTTTGCCGTAACCCTCTCTACTCTTTTGCACATGCTATGTGGGTGAGATGATGATACCATGCCAACTTT
>NW_025230246.1:4282-4804 GCF_018294505.1 Triticum aestivum | reverse complement strand
AACAGATGAGTTCTCGTACGAAACCCTGATACTCCGAAAGAGATTGTCCAGTTTGTACGCGAAGTGCGTCCAGTTTTTTCCGTAACCCTCTCTACTCTTTTGCACATGCTATGTGGGAGAAATGATGATACCATGCCAAGTTTCGACATTTTCAGAGTTCATTTTGTAGTGATTTTCAATTTCACGGTCATTTAGCTCTCTAAACAAATCGGTAAATGACTGAAAAATAGCAAATGATGTGAGAAAGTGTTGAAAATTGATGACGTCGCTTTGAATGGTGCGTACGGAACGCAAAAAAGTCTGGAGTGGTAATAAGTTTAAAAAAATGAAGTGCCCATGTAACAGATGAGTTCTCGTCCGAAACCCTGATACTCCGAAAGAGATTGTCCAGTTTGTACACGAAGTCATCCAGTTTTTGCCGTAACCCTCTCTACTCTTTTGCACATGCTATGTGGGTGAAATGATGATACCATGCCAAGTTTCGACATTTTCAGAGTTCATTTTGTACTGATTTTCAATTTC
>NW_025230246.1:3792-4148 GCF_018294505.1 Triticum aestivum | reverse complement strand
TTTGTAGTGATTTTCAATTTCACGGTCATTTAGCTCTCTAAACAAATCGGTAAATGACTGAAAAATAGCAAATGATGTGAGAAAGTGTTGAAAATTGATGACGTCGCTTTGAATGGTGCGTACGGAACGCAAAAAAGTCTGGAGTTGTAATAAGTTTAAAAAAATGAAGTGCCCATGTAACAGATGAGTTCTCGTCAGAAACCCTGATACTTCGAAAGAGAGTGTCCAGTTTGTACACGAAGTGCGTCCAGTTTTTGCCGTAACCCTCTCTACTCTTTTGCACATGCTATGTGGGTGAAATGATGATACCATGCCAAGTTTCGACATTTTCAGAGTTCATTTTGTAGTGATTTTCA
>NW_025230246.1:1699-3418 GCF_018294505.1 Triticum aestivum | reverse complement strand
ATTTAGCTCTCTAAACAAATCGATAAATGACTGAAAAATAGCAAATGATGTCAGAAAGTGTTGAAAATTGATGACGTCGCTTTGAATGGTGCGTACGGGACGCAAAAAAAGTCTGGAGTTGTAATAAGTTAAAAAATGAAGTGCCAGTTTAAAAGATGAGTTCTCGTCTGAAACCCTGATACTCCGAAAGAGATTGTCCAGTTTGTACACGAAGTGCGTCCAGTTTTTGCCGTAACCCTCTCTACTCTTTTGCACAAGCTATGTGGGTGAAATGATGTTACCATGCCAAGTTTCGACATTTTCAGAGTTCATTTTGTAGTTATTTTGGGTTTCATGGTCATTTAGCTCTGTAAACAAATCGGTAAATGACTAAAAAATAGCGAATGATGTCAGAAAGAGTTGAAAATTGATGACATTGCTTTGAATGGTGCGTACGGAACGCAAAAAAAGTCTGGAGTTGAAATAAGTTTAAAAAAATGAAGTGTCAGTGTAACAGATGAGTTCTCGTCCGAAACCCTGATACTCCGAAAGAGATTGTCCAGTTTGTACACGAAGTCATCCAGTTTTTGCCGTAACCCTCTCTACTCTTTTGCACATCCTATGTGGGTGAAATGATGATACCATGGCAAGTTTCGACATTTTCAGAGTTGATTTTGTAATGATTTTCAATTTCACGGTCATTTAGCTCTGTAAACAAATCGGTAAATGACTAAAAATAGCAAATGATGTCAGAAAGTTTTGAAAATTGATGACGTTGCTTTGAATGGTGCGTACGCAACGTAAATAAGTCTGGATATGTAATAAGTTTAAAAAAATGAAGTGCCCATGTAACAGATGAGTTCTCCTCAAAAACCTTGATACTTCGAAAGAGTTTGTCGAGTTTGTACACGAAGTGCGTCAAGTTTTTGCCGTAACCCTCTCTACTCTTTTGCACATGCTATGTGGGTGAAATGATGATACCATGCCAAGTTTCGACATTTTCAGAGTTCATTTTGTAGTGATTTTCAATTTCACGGTCATTTAGCTCTCTAAACAAATTGGTAAATGACTGAAAAATAGCAAATGATGTCAGAAAGTGTTGAAAATTGATGACGTCGCTTTGAATGGTGCGTACGGAACGCAACAAAAGTCTGGAGTTGTAATAAGTTTAAAAAATGAAGTGCCAGTGTAACAGATGAGTTCTCGTCCGAAACCCTGATACTCCGAAGAGATTGTCCAGTTTGTACACGAAGTGCGTCCAGTTTTTGCCGTAACCCTCTCTACACTTTTGCACATGCTATGTGGGTGAAATGATGATACCATGCCAAGTTTCGACATTTTCAGAGTTTATTTTGTAGTGATTTTCAATTTCACGGTGATTTAGCTCTCTAAACAAATCGGTAAATAACTAAAAAATAGCAAATGATGTGAGAAAGTGTTGAAAATTGATGACGTCGCTTTGAGTGGTGCGTACGGAACGCAAAAAAGTCTGGAGTTGTAATAAGTTTTAAAAAATGAAGTGCCCATGTAACAGATGAGTTCTCGTCAGAAACCCTCATACTTCGAAAGAGATTGTCCAGTTTGTACACAAAGTGCGTCCAGTTTTTGCCGTAACCCTCTCTACTCTTTTGCACATGCTATGTGGGTGAAATGATGATACCATGCAATGTTTCGACATTTTCAGAGTTCATTGTGTAGTGATTTTCAATTTCACGGTCATTTAGCTCTCTAAACAAATCG
>NW_025230246.1:718-1377 GCF_018294505.1 Triticum aestivum | reverse complement strand
AAGTGCCAGTGTAACAGATGAGTTCTCGTCCAAAACCCATATACTCCGAAAGAGATTGTCCAGTTTGTACACGACGTGCGTCCAGTTTTTGCCGTAACCCTCTCTACTCTTTTGCACATGCTATGTGGGTGAAATGATGATACCATGCCAAGTTTCGACATTTTCAGAGTTAATTTTGTACTGATTTTCAATTTCACGGTCATTTAGCTCTCTAAACAAATCGGTAAATGACTGAAAAATGGCAAATGATGTCAGAAAGTGTTGAAAATTGGTGACGTCGCTTTGAATGGTGCGTACGGGACGCAAAAAAAGTCTGGAGTTGTAATAAGTTTAAAAAAATGAAGTGCTAGTGTAAAAGATGAGTTCTCGTCCGAAACCCTGATACTCCGAAAGAGATTGTCTAGTTTGTACACGAAGTGCGTCCAGTTTTTGCCGTAACGCTGTCAACTCTTTTGCACATGCTATGTGGGTGAAATGATGATACCATGCCAGGTTTCAACATTTTCAGAGTTCATTTTGTAGTGATTTTCTATTTCACGGTCATTTAGCTCTCTAAACAAATCAGTCAATGACTGAAAAATAGCAACTGATGTCAGAAAGTTTTGAAAATTGATGACGTCGCTTTGAATGGTGTGTACGGAACACAAAAAAAGTCTGGA
>NW_025230246.1:0-525 GCF_018294505.1 Triticum aestivum | reverse complement strand
ATTTTCAATTTCACGGTCATTTAGCTCTCTAAACAAATCGGTAAAAGACTGAAAAATGGCAAATGATGTCAGAAAGTGTTGAAAATTGATGACGTCGCTTTGAATGGTGCGTACGGGACGCAAAAAAAGTCTGGAGTTGTAATAAGTTTAAAAAAATGAAGTGCCAGTGTAAAAGATGAGTTCTCGTCCGAAACCCTGATACTCCGAAAGAGATTGTCCAGTTTGTACACGAAGTGCGTCCAGTTTTTGCCGTAACCATCTCTACTCTTTTGCACATCCTATGTGGGTGAAATGATGATACCGTGCCATGTTTCGACATTTTCAGAGTTCATTTTGTAGTGATTTTCAATTTCACGGCCATTTAGCTCTGTAAACAAATCGGTAAATGACTAAAAAAATAGCAAATGATGTCAGAAAGTTTTCAAAATTGATGACGTTGCTTTGAATGGTGCGTACGAAACGCAAAAAAATCTGGATATGTAATAAGTTTAAAAAATGAAGTGCCCATGTAACAGATGAGTTCTC
>NW_025230245.1:13675-15542 GCF_018294505.1 Triticum aestivum | reverse complement strand
GCACCTCGTGTACAAACTGGACAATCTCTTTCGGAATATGAGGGTTTCGGACGAGAACTCATCTGTTACACGGGCACTTCAATGTTTTTTAAACTTTTTTGAACTCCAGCCCATTTTTGCGTTCAGTATGCATCAATCAAAGCGACATCATCAATTTCCAACACGTTCTGACATCATTTGCTGTTTTTCAGTCATTTACCGATTTGTTTAGGGAGCTAAATGACTGTGAAATTGAAAATCACTACAAAATGAACTCTGGAAATGTTGGAACTTGGCATGGTATCATCATTTCACCCGCATAGCATGTGCAAAACAGTAGAGAGGGTCACGGCGAAAACTGGACGCACCTCGTGTACAAACTGGACAATCTCTTTCGGAATATCAGGGTTTCGGACGAGAACTCATCCGTTACACGGGCACTTCAATGTTTTTTAAACTTTTTTGAACTCCAGCCTATTTTTGCGTTCAGTATGCATCATTCAAAGTGAC
Source organism: Triticum aestivum (assembly GCF_018294505.1). Lineage (NCBI taxonomy): Eukaryota > Viridiplantae > Streptophyta > Magnoliopsida > Poales > Poaceae > Triticum > Triticum aestivum. The sequence goes on along the minus strand of NW_025230245.1, from coordinate 15,053 downwards.
GTCATCAATTTCCAACACGTTCTAACATCATTTGCTATTTTTCAGTCATTTACCGATTTGTTTAGAGAGCTAAATGACGGTGAAATTGAAAATCACTACAAAATGAACTCTGAAAATGTTGGAACTTGGCATGGTACCATCATTTCACCCGCATAGCATGTGCAAAATAGTAGAGAGGGTCACGGCGAAAACTGGACGCACCTCGTGTACAAACTGGACAATCTCTTTCGGAATATGAGGGTTTCGGACGAGAACTCATCTGTTACACGGGCACTTCAATGTTTTTTAAACTTTTTTGAACTCCAGCCCATTTTTGCGTTCAGTATGCATCATTCAAAGCGACGTCATCAATTTCCAACACGTTCTGACATCATTCGTTGTTTTTCAGTCATTTACCGATTTGTTTAGAGAGCTAAATGACGGTGAAATTGAAAATCACTACAAAATGAACTCTGAAAATGTTGGAACTTGGCATGGTACCATCATTTCACCCGCATAGCATGTGCAAAATAGTAGAGAGGGTCACGGCGAAAGCTGGATGCACCTCGTGTACAAACTGGACAATCTCTTTCGGAATATGAGGGTTTCGGACGAGAACTCATCTGTTACACGGGCACTTCAATGTTTTTTAAACTTTTTTGAACTCCAGCCCATTTTTGCGTTCAGTATGCATCAATCAAAGCGACATCATCAATTTCCAACACGTTCTGACATCATTTGCTGTTTTTCAGTCATTTACCGATTTGTTTAGGGAGCTAAATGACTGTGAAATTGAAAATCACTACAAAATGAACTCTGGAAATGTTGGAACTTGGCATGGTATCATCATTTCACCCGCATAGCATGTGCAAAACAGTAGAGAGGGTCACGGCGAAAACTGGACGCACCTCGTGTACAAACTGGACAATCTCTTTCGGAATATCAGGGTTTCGGACGAGAACTCATCTGTTACACGGGCACTTCAATGTTTTTTAAACTTTTTTGAACTCCAGCCTATTTTTGCGTTCAGTATGCATCATTCAAAGTGACGTCATCAATTTCCAACACGTTCTGACATCATTTGCTATTTTTCAGTCATTTACCGATTTGTTTAGAGAGCTAAATGACGGTGAAATTGAAAATCACTACAAAATGAACTCTGAAAATGTTGGAACTTGGCATGGTATCATCATTTCACCCGCATAGCATGTACAAAAGAGTAGAGAGGGTCACGGCGAAAACTGGATGCACCTCGTGTACAAACTGGACAATCTATTTCGGAGTATCAGGGTTTCGGACGAGAACTCATCTATTACACAGGCACTTCAATGTTTTTCAAACTTTTTTGAACTCCAGCCTATTTTTGCATTCAGTATGCATCATTCAAAGCGACGTCATC
>NW_025230245.1:12218-12727 GCF_018294505.1 Triticum aestivum | reverse complement strand
TTCAATGTTTTTCAAACTTTTTTGAACTCCAGCATATTTTTGCGTTGAGTATGCATCATTCAACGCGATGTCATCAATTTCCAACGCGTTCTGACATCATTTGCATTTTCCAGTCATTTACCGATTTGTTTAGAGAGCTAAATCACGGTGAAATTGAAAATCACTACAAAATGAAATCTGAAAATGTTGGAACTTGGCATGGTATCATCATTTCACCCGCATAGCATGTGCAAAAGAGTAGAGAGGGTCACGGCGAAAACTGGACGCACCTCGTGTACAAACTGGACAATCTCTTTCGGAGTATCAGGGTTTCGGATGAGAACTCATCTGTTACACGAGCACTTCAATGTTTTTGAAACTTTTTTGAACTCCAGCCTATTTTTGCGTTCAATATGCATCATTCAAAGCGACGTCATCAATTTCGAACACGTTCTGACATTAATTGCTGTTTTTCAGTCATTTACCAATTTGTTTAGAGAGCTAAATGACGGTGAAATCGAAAATCACTA
>NW_025230245.1:9955-11164 GCF_018294505.1 Triticum aestivum | reverse complement strand
GCCTTTTTTTTGCGTTCAGTATGCATCATTCAAAGCGACGTCATCAATTTCCAACATGTTCTGACATCATTTGCTGTTTTCCAGTCATTTCCCGATTTGTTTAGAGAGCTAAATGACGGTGAAATTGAAAATCACTACAAAATGAAATCTGAAAATGTTGGAACTTGGCATGGTATCATCATTTCACCCGCATAGCATGTGCAAAAGAGTAGAGAGGATCACATCGAAAAGTGGACGCATCTCGTGTACAAACTGGACAATCTCTTTCGGAGTATCAGGGTTTCGGACGAGAACTCATCTGTTACACGAGCACTTCAATGTTTTTCAAACTTTTTTGAACTCCAGCCTATTTTTGCGTTCACTATGCATCATTCAAAGCGACGTCATCAATTTCCAACATGTTCTGACATTAATTGCTGTTTTTCAGTCAATTACCAATTTGTTTAGAGAGCTAAATGACGGTGAAATCGAAAATCACTACAAGACGAAATCTGAAAATGTTGGAACTTGGCATGGTATCATCATTTCACCCGCATAGCATGTGCAAAAGAGTAGAGAGGGTCACGGCGAAAACTGGACGCACCTCGTGTACAAACTGGACAATCTCTTTCGGAGTATCAGGGTTTCGGACGAGAACTCATCTGTTACACGGGCACTTCAATGTTTTTTAAACTTTTTTGAACTCCAGCCTATTTTTGCGTTCAGTATGAATCATTCAAAGCGACGTCATCAATTTCCAACACGTTCTGACATCATTTGCTGTTTTCCAGTCATTTACCGATTTGTTTAGAGAGCTAAATGACGGTGAAATTGAAAATCACTGCAAAATGAACTCTGAAAATGTTGGAAATTGGCATGGTATCATCATTTCACCCGCATAGCATGTGCAAAAGAGTAGAGAGGGTCACGGCGAAAACTGGACGCATCTCGTGTACAAACTGGACAATCTCTTTCGGAGTATCAGGTTTCGGACGAGAACTCATCTGTTACACGAGCACTTCAATGTTTATCAAAAAAATTTGAACTCCAGCCTATTTTTGCGTTCACTATGCATCATTCAAAGCGACATCATCAATTTCCAACACGTTCTGACATTAATTGCTGTTTTTCAGTCAATTACCAATTTGTTTAGAGAGCTAAATGGCGGTGAAATCGAAAATCACTACAAGACGAAATCTAAAAGTGTTGGAACTTGGCATGGTATCATCA
>NW_025230245.1:7113-7620 GCF_018294505.1 Triticum aestivum | reverse complement strand
CATCATTCAAAGCGACGTCATCAATTTCCAACGTGTTCTGACATCATTTGCTATTTTTCAGTCATTTACCGATTTGTTTAGAGAGCTAAATGACGGTGAAATTGAAAATCACTACAAAATGAACTCTGAAAATGTTGGTACTTGGCATGGTATCCTCATTTCACCCGCATAGCATGTGCAAAAGAGTAGAGAGGGTCACGGCGAAAATTGGACGCACCTCGTGTACAAACTCGACAATCTCTTTCGGAGTATCAGGGTTTCGGACGAGAAGTCATCTGTTACACGAGCACTTCAATGTTTTTCAAACTTTTTTGAACTGCAGCCTATTTTTGCCTTCACTATGCATCATTCAAAGCGACGTCATCAATTTCCAACACGTTCTGACATTAATTGCTGTTTTCAATCATTTACCGATTTGTTTAGAGAGCTAAATGACGGTGAAATTGAAAATCACTACAACATGAAATCTGAAAAGGTTGGAACTTGGCATGGTATCATCATTTCACC
>NW_025230245.1:6391-7103 GCF_018294505.1 Triticum aestivum | reverse complement strand
TCATCTGTTACACGGGCACTTCAATGTTTTTTAAACTTATTTGAACTCCAGCCTATTTTTGCATTCAGTATGCATCATTCAAAGCGACGTCATCAATTTCCAATACGTTCTGACATCATTTGCTGTTTTTCAGTCATTTACCGATTTGTTTAGAGAGCTAAATGACGGTGAAATTGAAAATCACTACAAAATGAACTCTGAAAATGTTGGAACTTGGCATGGTATCATCATTTCACCAGCATAGCATGTGCAAAAGAGTAGAGAGGGTCACGGCGAAAACTGGACCCACCTCGTGTACAAACTGGAGAATCTCTTTCGGAGTATCAGGGTTTCACACGAGAACTCATCTGTTACACGGGCACTTCAATGTTTTTTAAACTTATTTGAACTCCAGCCTATTTTTGCGTTCCGTATGCATCATTGGAAGCGACGTCATCAATTTCCAACACGTTCTGACATCATTTGCTGTTTTTCAGTCATTTACTGATTTGTTTAGAGAATTAAATGATGGTGAAATTGAAAATCACTACAAAATGAACTCTGAAAATGTTGGATCTTGGCATGGTATCATCATTTCACCCGCATAGCATGTGCAAAAGAGTAGAGAGGGTCACGGCGAAAACTGGACGCACCTCGTGTACAAACTGGACAATCTCTTTCGGAGTATCAGGGTTTCGGACGAGAATTCATCTCTTACCCGGGCACTTCAATG
>NW_025230245.1:5718-6381 GCF_018294505.1 Triticum aestivum | reverse complement strand
TTTCACTCATTTACCGATTTGTTTAGAGAGCTAAATGACGGTGAAATTGAAAATCACTACAACATGAAATCTGAAAATGTTGGAACTTGGCATGGTATCATCATTTCACCAGCATAGCATGTGCAAAAGAGTAGAGAGGGTCACGGCGAAAACTGGACGCACCTCGTGTACAAACTGGACAATCTCTTTCGGAGTATCAAGGTTTCGGACAAGAACTCATCTGTTACACGGGCACTACAATGTTTTTTAAACTTTTTTGAACTCCAGCCTATTTTTGCGTTCAGTATGGATCATTCAAAGCGACGTCATCAATTTCCAACATGTTCTGACATCATTTGCTGTTTTCCAGTCATTTACAGATTTGTTTAGAGAGCTAAATGACGGTGAAATTGAAAATCACTACAAAATGAACTCTGAAAATGTTGGAAATTGGCATGGTATCATCATTTCACCCGCATAGCATGTGCAAAAGAGTAGAGAGGGTCACGGCAAAAACTGGACGCATCTCGTGTACAAACTGGACAATCTCTTTCGGAGTATCAGGTTTCGGACGAGAACTCATCTGTTACACGAGCACTTCAATGTTTTTCAAACTTTTTTGAACTCCAGCCTATTTTTGCGTTCACTATGCATCATTCAAAGCGACGTCATCAATTTCCAACA
>NW_025230245.1:0-589 GCF_018294505.1 Triticum aestivum | reverse complement strand
TGTTACACGGGCACTTCAATGTTTTTTAAACTTTTTTGAACTCCAGCCTATTTTTTTGTTCAGTATGGATCATTCAAAGCGACGTCATCAATTTCCAACACGTTCTGACATCATTTGCTGTTTTCCAGTCATTTACAGATTTGTTTAGAGAGCTAAATGACGGTGAAATTGAAAATCACTACAAAATGAACTCTGAAAATGTTGGAAATTGGCATGGTATGATCATTTCACCCGCATAGCATGTGCAAAAGAGTAAAGAGGGTCACGGCGAAAACTGGACGCACCTCGTGTACAAACTTAACAATATCTCTCGGAGTATCAGGGTTTCGGACGAGAACTCATCTGTTACACGAGCACTTCAATGTTTTTTAAATTTTTTGAACTACAGCCTATTTTTGCGTTCAGTATGCATAATTCAAAGCGACGTCATCAATTTCCAACACGTTCTGACATCATTTGCGGTTTTTCAGTCATTTACCGATTTGTTTAGAGAGCTAAATGACGGTGAAATCGAAAATCACTACAAAATGAACTCTGAAAATGTTGGAACTTGGCATGGTATCATCATTTCACCCGCATAGCATGTGCA
>NW_025230244.1:11792-15545 GCF_018294505.1 Triticum aestivum | reverse complement strand
GGGGGGGGGGGATAATTTTTGTTCAAAAAGTTGGAAAATCTTTTTGGCAATATTGTTCGTAATGGCAATATGCATCTATGTGTCAAACTTGGGCAATGTTGTACAATAAACTATGCAATGAATATGGCCATCACCTTGGGCATTTGACTTGAATGGCATGAATGTTCATACACGTAGTCCGTTTTGTGAAAGATTTTTATTCAAACTTGTCATATTGAAACTTTGGTATTTTTCATGGCAACTAGTACACATAAAAGGACTCCATGCGGAAGTTTTGCATTGTTTGAACTTGTATTCATTTTCTTTCATTTTTCCGAGACGGGATCAAAACGACCGACGGCTATTCATGGCAAAAGGTTGATTCTCTCAAAATAAGAGTAGTTCTTCCATATAATGACTACTTGTGTACCTAAAATTATTTTTTGCTACTTTTTAGGACAGACATATCACACACTTGCAGTACAAATTTGAATTACTTTCCGGAAATTGACATAAAGTCATTTAAATGTGCGAAAGTAGTTAGAAATCTAGAAAATCCATGAAACCTGAGAATTGTGCATAGAATATGGTCTACTTACTATGAAAATTAGAAAGGTGCCATTTTGCACCCAGTGTTTTGTACTTGCTTCACACAAAAAATACCCTTTCTTGACACAAAAAAATGATTATTTTTTTTTGCATAAGAAGTTGAAAAATCTATTTGACAACATTGTTTGTAATGCAAGATGCACCTATGTGCCTAATTTGGGCACATTACAATAAACTATGCAATGAATATGACCATCACCATAATAGGGTCATGTAAGCCGAGTGCTTACAGAAGGGACATGACTTATAGTGTCCTGTAAGCCGAGAGCTTATAGAGGGCGCACGGCTTACATGCCATGTAAGCTGAGACCTTTGGTAAGGCACACGGCTTATAGGCTGCTCCGTGACGGCGCCGTCAACAACCTTCGTTGAAGACACGTGGCAAATATATTTGCCGAGTGTGCGCTCTAAGCCGAGTGCTTTTTTGTATAAATACCGTGCATTATGTAAGCCGAGCGCATTTTGTTTGCCCGGTGTTATTTCTCCGCCACCCGGTTTAGAGTGAACATAAGCCGAGTACCCAATAAAATAGGTCACGGCTTATAGGCTAACACATGGGAAAACAAGATTTTCCTGTAGTGATGGCATGGCGGCGGCATCTCTGTCGTGGACTTGTGTCCTCGGGCTCCACCATAGCAATGACGTTTGCTCCAGCACTGGTGAAAAGCTTGGGAGGTAGGCTAGGAGTGGATGTAGATTGTGATATACGTCGTTGGCATCAGGCGGGCGATGGATCTTGTGTTGGTTCCTGGTTGGTGTGTGGCAGATATGGTTTTCTTTTTCGACGTCTCCGTCGAGTGTGGGTGCCAGATTTGGAGTTCGATGGCGTTTCCAGGTTGATGCCCTATCTAGATTATTTTAACAACAATAGCCTCACCTTTGGTAAAACTACTTTGGAGGTCCAAAAGGCTCCATGTCAGCAATAGAGCCGTGTCAGGCTCGGGTAAAGAGGTGATCAGCCACATTTTTCTTTGGTGGTTTCTGTGGTGGTACCAGGGCAGGTGACGGGCATTGGATTCTTCGGTCTTCATCATAATTTTCTTTCTTGGTTGGTGGTCCACGGGCAAAGGCTACTATTTTGCTGCCTTTCTCAGTTTTGCGAGGACAGTGTCTATGCTTGTACCTTGATCTTGTTAATTATGAATGAGACACGTATTACCATGCAAAAAAGCACGCATTACTCCCTTTGTACATGCTAATGCAACAAAATTATACAACACAAACCAAACAAGGGATCTTAGAATCACTAATTTATGAATATCTTCCACACAATAATATGTCTAGAGTGGTTTCAAACTTTCAATGTTACAATGTAGATAAATATTCTCAACCAACCATGCTTTATAGTACATTTGAATATACTTTTCTCTCTCTGCTTCAAGTGTTTCACTAGTCTTCTCTACTATAAGGACTTGTGACTAGTTAGCAGAAACATGGCTAGAGAAATAGACAAATGTGTTGCCGGCTAGCTAGCAAGTAGCAGTGTAGATGCATGTGTATGCATATTTGGAAATGTAGAGAACTTTAGAATAGGAGAGATCGGGATGCAAAACTGTAGTAAGTGGTGAGAACTGAGTAATGCACGGTGTATTGCTCCTGCATCGAGTATTTTGTAGTCTAGCAACCATGAACTGGTTTGCTCCAGGCACCTTCAAGAAACTTCTACCCATGTTTCTTCTGGGAGTTCAACGATGGTGTGCGCTTCGATTTGGCTGGTTCAACTTTGAGCGCACGGCAACATTTTTTAATTTGTCTACATACCTTTGTAATCCGGTGGAATTAAAAGAAGGACACAGATTCCATAGCAACAACATGAAAAACTTAATGAGAAGCTAGCTAGGACGTGTCAGCCATCATCCGGAGTTCTTCTTCTGCGACGTTTTGGTGCCATGGTTGAGGTTGGAGCTGTAAGTAGTCTTACTCCAACCTTTCAGCGTAGGATGAACAAAATCCATGCCACTTGGTTATTACTATCTCTTTTACAGTACCCTTAAATTAACACAGGACGTCCATTTTCTTTAATCCAACGGATGTTGCTTATTTTGGTACTCCAGCGTGAGTGTTAGGGAGTACTAGTACCAAAGTGTTAAGGAGTACCTCCAGTTCAAGGGCAAAATCGTAACAGCAGATACATAAAAAAGAAAACGTAACAGAAGATGACAAATAACATGCGCCTAATATTCAGATCGAACAGTTACCTTAAAGGATCTGATTTCTGTGAGGAATACACCGGGGTTTTTTTTTACGAATAGGAACAAAAGATTTGACTGGATATTGTTTCTACGTGCTCGAATGGCTGCTCGTATGGATTCAATGCACAAGAACTACATGCATCTGCCGGCGTTGTGTTCTTTTTTGCAAGTTCGTCGTCTTCAATCTACGAAGGTCTTATTAATACTCAAGTATCTATACCGGATTTTTGTTCAAATTAAGGACCAATCTCAATGATCGAAGATATGCACACATGGAGAAAGGGATAGAGACAGACGATGAGATATCAAATTCAGATGATCGGCGTTACAGAGGTGGAATTGCCTGATATATCGGCAGTGCTACGAGCGAAGTGGAAAAACCATCGGCGGTGTGGCGGCCGAGCATCAGGAAGATAGTTAGCCCTGCGGAGAGGATGATTGGTGCGCTGAAGGGAGGGCAGGTCAGGAGTTGAGATGGATACGGGGAGGATCCCTTGACGGTGTTCCAATGGGAGAGCCGCGTGATTGCAACGCCGGTGGCGTTAATAGATTGGATCAAAGGATTTTTTTTCCATCATCAACGAAATACTCTGGAAGATTTATTAATAAAAGATTATTTTTGGGAAAAATTTATAGCAACACAAAAGGTCCATAATACCACTTAGAATCGATGGTTGGATTTAATTGGTACTCCCTGTTCTATTTTGGAGTACCAGGGTACTGTAAAAGAGCTCCCGGGGTTAATTGGTCCCCCTTGTATTTTGTGCCCAACTTTTACCCTAGATTTGACTAACAAATTATAAGTTATATGTCACGAAACATATATTAATGTACTCATATTTGAAAGAGGTTTCCAATGATAGTATTTTTAGGATATATAAATTATTTTTGGATAGTTAAATCAAATGGCATACAAGCCATGTTACACATTCAGAGATATTACAGAGAATTTGTTAGAGAAACTACAAAGGCT
>NW_025230244.1:10258-11358 GCF_018294505.1 Triticum aestivum | reverse complement strand
GGGTTTAGTCTGAGAACCCGCAGCCACGAGTCGACGTGAGCACGGCGCGGGGAGGCTGGGCACGGCCTCACGAAAAACAATGGAGTTTCACCACTTCAGTATGTGCCAGCAGTAGAGCAGCAAGAAGGCGTCCGGAGAAGCATCCCCAACAATGGGGGAGACGTCGTAAAGGTGAAGATTTGCGGACCGGGGCGCCCATCGTGGGCAGGCGCAGATTGGCCCATAACATGCGGGCAAAGGGGCATTCGAACTCGAGACCGGCGACGCAGGCGGGGCCACCATAGTCTGATGGTTCCGCCGCGGCTATAGTTTTCTTCAATAGCACATCTTGGTGTGGATGCGGGCCAGGGAAAGCAACCAGGTGAAGAACTTTACACGCGAGGGGGTGGGGGAGTCCCACAAGAAAGCGTCGAGCCTGAGCTCGCGGTTGAGCCAAACAGACGGGTCGGGGACGTATGCGTGCGACCCAGGGCAGGAAAAACGCAGAGCAACGCACAAGCTGGGGCTAGTAAGTAGACACCAAATTCCAGGGTTTCCCACAAAAAGATGATTCCGGGAGGGTATTGGGTTCTTTTTTTATATAACAAACGCAAACGCTCATATATACACGTATACACTCATCCCTATGGACACACACATGCACCCCTAGCCCTATAAGCACCTCCGAAAGACTGAGCTAGCATACCATTTTGACATTTACGATGTCACCGTAGGCACCTTATAGTGAGAAGAATGTCTCCTCACACTGAACGCACATTGCAAGAAATCCTGAAATAAAACCAGGAAGATGCGAGCACCAGAACTTGAACCCTGAAGGTTTGCAGAGAGTAATGAATTCTTATTACGATCTCTTTAAGCATTCTTTGGTATGGAATTCTCATGTTTCAAATTGTTTTTGTACGGAATCAAATGGGGCTTTACTGGGTTATGTCCGGCAAAGCCAACCAACGTGGAAGCTAAGGATATTTGAATCAGATCTGGTAGTGTTTAATATGGAAGGGAAAAAAGATCAAATATTGTACGGCTACAGAAAGCAAGAAAACTACCACTATTAGAACATGGAAAGAGACACCTTTGGTCATTAAGGCAAACAGATCCAC
>NW_025230244.1:5278-8667 GCF_018294505.1 Triticum aestivum | reverse complement strand
CCCCTGGCATTCTCCTTCAAGCTACACCCTAGTTTATTAGAAGAACACCAAAGCTATAGCCATAACTTCTCTTTGTGGGGCGCTATGTTGTTAGACTAGTGTACCTTGTACCACTTGTTAGCCCTGATCTGCCGAATGGAATGACTCTTCAAGGTCTAAAGTCTGATATATTTGTTATTAGAGTATCATCCAACAGTATGTTAGTAGGCTTGACATCTCTATGAATGACAGGTACTAAAGTTGTTGAGTGTATATTGGCTAGAGCTTTTGCAATTTCAGTTGCTATCTATAGCCTATATTACCATGACAATAATCTTGGTCCTTCCACATGAAGATGATCGAAAAGAGTTCTATTGTACATGAACTCATAGACCAATAATAGAAAATATGCTTCAAGGCCACAACCAAACATTTTTACTAAATTCCTATGGTTGATTTGTGATAGAATAGCAACATCATTAATATATTAAGCAATCACCATTCGGTAAACTAATTTTTTAGTCTTGATGGCTACAACATGGAGGTCTGACAAGAGCACTCTATAGACAGTGGCATGCTATCACAACCACAAATTTCATGGGATTTATCAAAAAAGTGTCCTTTTGTAGATCTGCCAAGGTTATGGTCATTCTCTCTGCAAGTGTACTATTTATTTTATGTTTCTTTAGAAAATTGCTAGCACTGATGACTTCACATTCCTCAAAATCAACACATCATGTCAATTCCAAAATTCTCGCCTTATTAGATATGTTTTTATATTAAAATTCTTTTTATGCATGCATTGTTCCAAACTAGTTTTTCATCTTCTGTTTTAGGTGAAAACTACAGGATTACTAGTCCAGGATATGCATGCATGGATGTCGGCTGACTTATAAGTCTCCAACATATCTACAATTTATGTATGTTATATGTCTATTATCCATCAATTGTGCAATGTTTTAAAAAATATCTAAAACTAACCTATTGTCTTTTTATTTCAGGAACATAAAATATTTAAGAACCTCAAAAAATCTGAGGGAGCATTGCAGCCAACAGGTAAGGCAAAGGCAGGCCCACATAACCCAAACACACTATGTAGGTGCCCTAGAGCGTAGAGCATCTGGGAGCCCTAGGGCAATCCAGGTGCTCTCCTCTAGCCGCAATCCTTATATACCCCTTCTAACCTATGTCATATTTATCAGCCATTTTTTCTTCACGACAACTTCGCTTTCGAGGTGATCCTCTTTCAGCCTTGATTTGGTACACTGATGGGGGGTGAACTGGTCATGGTCTTCATCAACCTCGATCACGCTACTCCAATATGAGTTATGATTAGTCCATCCCCGAGACTACGGGTTCATGGCTGGAAGTAGCCAAGATGCAATCTCTCTTCTGTTGATCAATAAAATGCCCATATGGGCTGCGAATTATTTGCTATGGATGTAGGCAGGGCCTCGGTCTACATAATTATGGGTGTACTGCCTATATAATATCAATATATTTCACACATGCATTCTAGGATAATCATGAGATATTCATGTGTACTTTTTCACATGACTATGTTACTTGTTGCACTTTTACCTTATGGTGAAGAGTTGCAATTGTTGAACTTATGAACCCCATTCAATTTTTTAGCATATGAAAATACTTCGAACAACTTTTACTTACAATTTTAATTTCAGTTATTATTTATTACAAAAATACAAAAAATTACATATCACATTATCTTTTAATATCTTGTACAACTAGCAAAGTTGGCAAGGTTGACACCATTGTTAGGGTAAGAGCCTTGTACCTCCATGGATTGACGCCTTGGTTTCTCAACTAAAGGAAAACCTACTACTAGCTAGAAACTAGACCAACTACCTTACATCATATAGTTGGTGTAAGCACCAAGTGCGGGCACATGATCATACGTGTGTAATATATTTAACTAAATACACCCAAGTCAGGCGAACTGGATTGGGTTAGTGATTTGCCAATTGCCAACCTTGGAAACCTTTACATGTGATTAGTTAAAAGATTGATGCAAATTAAGACATCAACCACTTGCACGGTGTTTTAACGGAAAATAGACATCGGGAAGTTTACTTTATGAAGGGAACAATTGACATATTGAGCAATAATAGTATAGTATGCAGAATGGTCAGAAGTACAAACCAAAAGAATTGGCCAATCATTTCAAGAAGATCATGGAAAGTCTCTTTGATGAAGAAACCAAACGCTAAACAAAGGAGTTGGTGCTAACTAAAACAACTGATATAGCATCTTATTTGTTTTCAATTTTCAAATTATTTTGGAAAATATTTCAATGAACCCGGGTGCACCTACAATCTATTGCTTCTTTTTTTGTTGACACAAACAATACACTATAAACATGAGACTTTGCACGTCAAGAATACAATAGAGCTACAATATGTTAAAAATGGAACTTTTTTGTGAAATGTAAATTCCTACTAGGGAAGATTTGGGTTGATGTGAGTTCTCACGCGGGAATAAAATCTTCAAACTAAACAAATGCACTTTTACCCACATGCAAGACCAACAATCCTTAAAGAGATATAAATAATGTAATAAACAAATGTATATTTACTCACATGTGAGACCCAACACAACTAAACAAATACATACTACTACTTTTATGTGAGAGCAACACTCTTGTAAAACACACACATAACATATAAAGAAATTGGACTCCCAACTCCAAACCATATTAGTTTTAGTTTCTGTTCTCAACTGATTGTTCCCCAGTTATGTGTCATATAGAGTGATTAACTATAATTCAAACGCGAGGACATACCTTGTCCTCCTACCCGATCGACGACCTTGTGCAGTCTCCCATACTAATTTCCATTCTCTTGTATTTTAAAATTTGAATGTTGTCTCAGTTGAGACTAGCAAATAATCTCTTATGGTTGATTCTCCAATGCCTACCGTATGTAAATATGTCACTGTATATTATCTCTTTTTAACCAACCACACAATAGGGACAACATCTTTCAATAATTTCCTAAGCTATTGCAGTAACTTCTAGTCTTTTTTGTTGCTTTGTATCAATGCATGGGCATTGTGCTAGTGTTTAACATGAGATTTACATCTGAAATTTGAGATGTATGTTGTGCCACGGGAGAAAATAAAGAGCTGAGTCCATGTCTTTAGCCAATGACCTGGGAACAAACATTGATTCCTTTCGTCAAACATACCTTCGCCTCCTTATCCCGCCTCATAAATTACCACCCTCTGCATACCAACTAATCGATAATTTTGACTGGGGTGTAATGCTATCCCGGCTTGATCTGGGGATGCAATTTTTTCCCCTTTTTTCACTGTTCTGCTCTCTTGGAGTCTCTGTACATAAACTTCTCTTTTTAGCAAAACAATAAAAATCGTTCAAGTTGGTGCCTGGCCCA
>NW_025230244.1:0-5268 GCF_018294505.1 Triticum aestivum | reverse complement strand
GGGGGGGGGGTTAATGAAACACATGCAATAATGCAGCTCTATAGATTTTGAATGATGGAGTTACTTTGAGAAGTTAGCAGATAGCAACTATTGGAGTTTTTTCATCTTTTGAGTAGTAATGCTCATGCATGGCAAGCATGGAACTGAACTATAACCAGTGAACATAGATAACTTTTTGATCAAGCTCTTTCATGGCATTTGAGCACCCCAAGCATGTTGGCTGGCTGGTTAGTTACAGCGATAACCTCGTTGGCTGGCTGGTTAGTTAGTAGGTTGATCGGAGGAAGTTCTGTTAGCTATTACATTCCATCTTTGTGGTGTCCACTTCCATCTCCTTCCTTTGCAAGGACTACCGCTTCATACCATCGACCTCGTATCCTCTCTTTGCAAGTTCCACGGGTCTCCATCGCCCAAGTGACTTTCGTGCAACCTTGTACGTCTAGGTGATCAGTACTAATCACAACCATGAAGTCAGGGTGGACTTTACAACAGCCAAACCTTCTTGTGAGAACTACTAACAGCAAGAGCCAAACTGAGAACGAATATATAAGACAAGTCGTGACAATCTACCTTATGGAGAAGAAAATTACAATATCATCATCAGCTTACAGGATCGTTATTTTCTGTTACTTTTCTTCAGAAAACGGCAGGCAACAGATTACTTAACATCATTAGATACCTTTATCTCCGTGCAACATTTCATATCAGATGGTGTTATTCCTTCCTTATTATGTAAGCTTTTTTATTATCTGTAGTCCGTATATCTTGCTTGTTGTCCACTACAAACCAGTTTGTCAGCCTCAGGTTCAGGTGAAAACCAAAGGTTAACTTGTCGGGCTGACTTCTGGGTCTCTGACACCATGCAGATGCTATGGTTTTAATGGCCCTAGCAATCTACTAATTACAATCTGTACGTCTCTTGTACTCTGAAAAATTAGATGAATTGGATCGGGTTAGTGATTTACCACATTTACCAAGCTTGGTGCATACACTTTATACAAGATTCATGCAGCTTATTAGCACATCAGCACTTGCAGATTTACCATGACTTTTTTTGGGAAGTTCAATTTTTGAAGGAAAAAAAATCCACAAGTTGAACAATTACAATGATCTATAAATATATGCAGAATGGTTAGAAGTCCCGACCACACAAGGGATCTCAGAATCACTCATTTATGAATATCATCTACACATTTATATGTCCTAGAATGGTTTCAATGTAGATAAATGTTCTCAACCAACCATGATGTATAGTACATTTCAATAGTTTGTTCCTCTCTGCTTCAAGTGTTTCACCAGTCCTCTCTACTATAAGAACTTGTGACTAGCTACCAGAAACATAACACAAGAAATAGACAAAAGGTGTTGCCGGCTATCTAGCAAGTAGCAGCATTGATGCATGTTTATGCATATTTGGAAATGTAGAGAACTTTAGAATAGGAGTAATCAGGATGTGAAAGTGCAGCCAGAGGTAACAGTTTGGTAACGCACGGTGTGTTGCTCCAGCAAGAAGTATTTTGTTGTCTAGTCACCATTAACAGGTTTGGTCTATACACCATCGAGGAACAAAAAATGTCTACCCGTGTTTTACTTGGGTTGTAATTTTCGGGAGCTCAACGTTGGTTGTACGCTTCGATTTGGCCGATTCAACTTTGAGCGCAAGATGCATTTTGCGCGAGCAACATTTTGATCTGCCTACGTACCAGCGTAGTCGAATGGAATTAAAAAGGACACATATTTCATAGCAACAACAGAAAAATAACCCGGATTACACCAGTTTACACCAGATTAAAAGAAGTGCTAAGAACCAAAGCTGCCATCAGAGAAAAATGATAAGAATCGAATCCCACTTTAACTAAGGTAACAGAGGGCACATAAATCTCTAAAAGTTAACTATGCCCGGTTGATGTGTAAGAACTACTGTTGATAATCTGCAGACACTCTTCTATACCATGCTACACTACCTGCATGCTAATGGAGAATTTACTGCAACATCACAATTTGCCTCCAATTCCTTAGGCGATTGAGTAGCTTGTAGTCTCAACTCCACTTGTATCATTGTTATTCATTCCTCCCCTCTTAATTATAAACATTCAATTGAAATTCCAATTATTGCATCACTTTTGTTGTCATGCTCGCTCATAACTTGTAAGTCTAATAATTGTGACAAATTTCCTTTTGCAAACAAGGTAGCAAAATGTGAAGACTACATTCTTACATGGTGACCTAGAGGAGGAGATATACATGGAGCTGATAGAGGGATTCGCGGTTGCAGGCAAGGAGCACTTAGTTTGCAAATTGAAGAAGAAGAGAAGAGCTTGTATGGCTTTAAGCAAGCTCCTCGACATTGGTACAAGAAGTTTGAGTCTTTCATGACTGTACTTGGTTACCATAAAGCACAACCTGATCATTGTGTTGTTATGAAGAGCTATGCCGAGGGTGACTTCATTATTCTCTTGTTGTATGTTGATGATATGTTGATTGCTGGAATGGCACAAAGAGGATTGCTCTCCTCAAAAAGGCATTGAGTAAATCATTTGCCATGAAGGATTTAGGACCAGTTAAGCAAATATTTGGCATGTAGATGTCCCATGATAGATCAAAGAAGCTGCTTTGGCTCTCACAGGAAAGATACATTGACAAGGTACTTGAAAGGTTCAATATGAAAGATGCAAAATATGTTATCTCTCTGCTTGTAGGACATCACAAACTGAATTCAAAACAATGTCCTACAAGCAAGAAGAAGAAAGAAGAAATGAGGAAAGTACCTTACCAATCTGCTGTGGGCAGTTTGATATATGCCATGGTATGCACTAGGCCTGACATTGCCTATGCAGTTGGAGTTATTTGCCGGTTCATGACAAACCCAGGTAAAGCTCACTGGGAAGCAGTGAAGTGGATTCTAAGGTATCTCAAGGGAACTTCTACATCTTGTTTATGCTTTGGAAGTGGTGATCGTGTATTGCAGGGTTATACAGATGCAGATTATGCAGGTGACAAGGATCGTAGGAAGTCCACATCCGGATACCTGATGACTTATGCAGGGGGAGCAGTGTCATGGCAAGATTGCAGAAATGTGTTTCTACGTCAACTACAGAAAGCTGAGTACATTGCTGCAGTTGATGCTAGCAAGAATGTTTTGTGGATGAAGAACTTCTTGCAAGAGCTCGACATGAAGCAAGAGAAGTATGTTCTATTTTGTGACAGTCAGAGTGCTATTCATTTTGCCAAGAATTCAAGCTATCACTCTCGAACCAAGCACATTGATGTGAGGTACCATTGGATTCGAGATGTTGTGAGTTCCAAGTTGCTGAAACTTGAGAAGATTCATACTGACGACAATCGTTCAGATATGTTGACCAAGATATTGCCAAATGAGAAGTTACAAGCATGTTGCAAGGTAGTGGGCATGGCGGTGCCCCCCTCAGGAGTCGGGGGGAGGGATTTTTTGGGATATCCTCCTCATGTGGGCTGTGAGGAGATGATCATTTGAGGCCTTTTAGGCAGCCCAAAGAGGTGCAGAAGCCCACTACCCATTGGGATTATGATCTAGGGTCATTTTGGACTTTGCACATGAGTGGATGGGGATGCTTTACCCTCCATCCAGCAGCCACCACCAAGGGTGACGAAAATCAGTTTATCCTCCAAGAGAGAAGAAGAGAGAAAACCAAGAAAGCAAGGGGAGAAAAGGAAGATTGAAGGAAGAAGCAAAGGTAGCTCCTCCCCAAGGTTGTGATGGTCCAGATCCACTACCTTGTCTCCTTCAAGCTTCGGTTCCACCATCTTTGGTGAGATTGTTCCAATACCTAGTTCTTGAACCCCAAATCTTGCTGTGTTCATCCTAGATTGAGAAATCTTGATGTATGAGATCCTCTAGTGCTGTCTAGAGAAGAACTTGTTGTATCCCACATTTGATATTAGTGGAAGAGGATTTGGGTGGCTTCAGCCTGTGGTTTTTTCCCTCAAGTTGAGAGGTTTTCCACGTAAAATCTGGTGTCTCTTTGTTGATGCTTGCTGCTGTGCAGAAACTTACTCCTACCACAAGACACTAGGCTGACGAGTGTCTTGTCTGCTGAGTAACCTTTTCTGCCTCCATATATGATGTTGCATATGTTTCCTTTCGTGCTATGCAACGATCCTTGAGATAGTACATGATGTGGTGCTGAGATTACTTGTTTCCGCTGCAGTTTTCAGTTAACCACAAGTGCATTTGTGTGCTAATTCTCAACAACTCTAAATGGCATGACAACTCTTTATACCCGATTGTTGGTTGTATTATTAACCATGCTCTTACTAAGCTGACCGGAGGAAGTTCTGTTAGCTAGTCAATAGCATCTTTCTTGTGTCCACTCCCGTCTCCTTCCTTTGCAAGGACTACGACCTTCGGAAGGTAGCACGTGGCGTCCCCAGCCTGCAAGTGTGCTACTGATGTACAAGCTTTAGCTAGCTAAGCGATCATTACTTATCACCACCACGAAGTCAAGATGGCCTTTGCAACAGCCAAAGAGACTTCATGTGAGAATTATTAACAGCAAGGAAAATTAGGAAATGAATACATAAGACATGTCCTAGCCATCTAGCTGTCTATCCAGAGAAGATAATTACAAGTGGCAGTAAAGAATGCAGTACATTCTACAAACAGAAAAGATCAGGTCTACGCCTTGATCATGCCTTCCTAAGCAATTGTATTATTTTCTATTACATCTCTTCAGAAAACAGCAAGCGAAAGATTACTTAACATCATCACGGCAGAGAGGGAGGGGCTTATAAACCGGTGTGAACCCCCTTCGGTTGGCGAGGTGGGACTAAACTCTGGTCGCAACGAGAACCAACCCTTTAGTCCCGGTTGGTGGCCTGAACCGGGATTAAAGGGCAGCCTTTGGTCTCGGTTCACACCTCCAACCGGGACCAATAGTGGTGGGCCAGGAGCGAGAACCATTGGTCCCGGTTCGTCCCACCAACCGGGACCAAAAGGTCCAGACGAACCGGGACCAATGGCCCACATGGCCCGGACGGCCACCGGGGCTCACGAACCGGGTCCAGTGCCCCCATTGGTCCATATTCTGGACTGAACCGGGACTAATGGGCTGGCCCTGCCTGGACCATTGCCCCCTTTTCTACTAGTGGCGGCATCGCCTAGCTGAGGAGGGGAAGACTATCCATGCGATGGTTGATCGCCATAGGGAGGTAAAGGTGCTCGTATAGTGGAAGAAACCGGAAGAGGGGTGGGTTAAAGAAACTGTTGACGGAGCTTTGTCAAAGGTGAAT
>NW_025230243.1:0-15546 GCF_018294505.1 Triticum aestivum | reverse complement strand
GGACAGGCATCCATGACCCAGCTTCGAACGTGTCGGTCATCAGCAAGTGGGTCCGGGCTGTAGCACTGGGCTAGCAGGACTCCGGTAAACCGGGCTGTAGCGGGCTAACAGGACTCCGGTACTCAAAGCGTGACATTTCCCCGAAGGGACAGACACAGGAACGAAGAAGGACACATGCCGGCCAGCCTAAGTGTCCCAGAGCAGTAGCAAGCTACCATGGCTCAGCGGTAACACTAGGAGACATTTCCCGGTAAGAGAGGCTACTAAAGATAAACAACTAGATAGTCAGATCCCACACATACCAAGCATTTCAATCATACACACAATATGCTCGATATGTGCAAATACAACGAAGCATCACAACATGACTCTATGACACAAGTACTTTATTTAAGGCTCAGTGAGCCATACATAACATACACAAAGGTACGGGTCTCACGACCCAACATACAAGTCATACAGTCATACAAACCAGCAGCGGAAGTAGCTTGTCTGAGTACAGACAACTAGTAAAATAAAAGAGGCTTGGGAAGCCTAGCTATACTACAAGGTCCTTCACAAGTTCAGGGTCACCACCTGGGTCTTTAGCCTACTCGTTGATGTCAACGTCTACATAGAACCCATCAGAAGGGGTTGCAGCGTCTTCTGTAAAATGTAGATTATAGCAACATGAGTACAAAGGTACTCAGCAAGACTTACATCAGATCCTACATACATGCATAGTATCAAGAAGGGTTGGTGGAGTTATTGCAGCAAGCCAGCTTTGACTCTTGGCTAGGCTATCCTACGATACTCCAACTGAAATGATTTTGTGCACACGAGTCCACTAATCACCAATTCAATACACTACCGAGGATCCGCCTCCGTCTTCCTACGGAAGAGCCATCCTCGGCACTCACACTTATCTTGAGGCTTTTAGTAGTTTCCATTTACTTGTCTATGAACTGTATAAGCAACCAAGTAGTCCTTTACCGCGGACGCGGCTATTCGAATAGATCATGTTAACCCTGCAGGGGTGTACTTCTTCATACACGCTCTCACCACTTACCGTCGTTTACACGACATGTACTCGGCAACCTTCAAGCGGAAGCCCAACGTGGGTGTCGGCCACGACCTACCTAATCACCTAAGCCTCCAGTCCAGGTTTATCGCCTATTCAGGTTCCATCCGCAGGGAGTCCGGCCGAGGTTTCCCATACGGCCCCGAACGATGTGAACAGGGTTCCCGAGATACCTAACGGGTATTCGGTACACCCGGCCACGTACCTACCGCATCACAGCCCACCCCTACGGTCAGCGCTGTCCACAGCCTCCAGTAGGCTACAAACACCAGAAACTACTTGCAACTCCTGGACAGAGAGCTAGGGTGAATAAGAAGTCGAGCGGGGTCATATTTCAGGGCCCAATGCATGGTAGTAGCTGTATCTTAAATCACATATACAGATCTCAGTGCTTAAGGTCGGCTTCAATGAAACAACCCACCATGTACTCCTACATGGCCTCTCATCGATACCTTTACCAAATCGTGTTCACCACACCACTCTCATTACCGACATAAACATTTCACTCTAGCCCATCACCCAGATGAACCAGACCTGACACGACTCTAAGCATAGCAGACATAGCAAGGTAGGAACAACACATACATATGGCTCAATCAACTCCTACACATGCTAGTGGGTTTCATCTAGTTACTGTGGCAATGACAGGTCATGCAGAGGAAATGGGTTCAACTACCGTAGCACACAGCAGTTTGAAACGGTTGTCTTAATGCAGTAAAAGAGAGCAGGAGCGAGAACATGGGATTGTATCTATATGATCAAATGGTTGGTTGCTTGCCTGATGGTTCGATGCACTGATACGGTTCTTCGTTAGGGTAATCACGGTACTCCTCGGAGGCAGAACCTGTCGTAAAGGACAGCGATGCACAAACATCACCAAACAATATGCGACAATATGATACATGCATGAAACATGGCAATATGAGTGTGTTGGGCTAATGCAACTAAAACCAGAAGGGTTTGAACAAATTTGAATCAAAGATTCAAATTTCAAACTCAAACATGGCCTTTTAAAGTGCTTTTCCTTGTTCTGCTTAAAACATCAATTTAACTTGTTTGATCATGCATGAAAATAGTACAGATGGATAGATTGGATTTTTCTGATCATTTTTCATATATAATTTGTCCAATTTGGAGTTACAGAATAAAAGTTATGAATTTTTGAAGTTTAAATAATATTCTGGAATTTCCTGATTAAATTTAAATCCAGAAATTATAATTACTGCGCCAGCATGACGTCAGCATGACTTCAGTGGTCAACTGCGGCTGGCTGGAGTCAAACCTGACGTGTGGGGTCCACACGTCAGTGACAGGGGGGTTAAACAGGGTTAGTTTAATCCTAATTAGGGGTTAGTGGCGCTGGGGGCCCACTGTCAGTGTCAGGGGGTTAACCATTAGTGGTTAGCACTAATCCTAATTAGCTACAGGGCTGGGCCCACCTGTCAGGGACTCAGGGGGTGTCCTGCCGTGGTCAAAGTGGGTCAAACCCACCGGCGACGTGACGCCGGCGAGGTCCGAGACGGCGGCGCGACGCGGGATCGCGCTACAGGGCACGGGCGAGGCCGTGCTTGGGCTCGTTGGAAAGCTCTTGCTCCCGCGCGTCGAACGGTGGCCGTGGCTGGGCCTGGGGTGGCCGGAGTCGACGGCGGCGAGCTCGGCTGCGGCCGCCGGAGTTCGGGTGCGGTCGGGATCGGTGTTGCAGGGGGTTTGGGGAGGCGTTAGCGCGTGCTGCGTACTCCTAGTGAGGTGTGGAGCACGATAGTGTGCTCGGTTGGGTGCTACGGTGACCGTGGCCACGACGGCGACATCGCCGGCGGCGTGGAGCTCTCGGCCAAGGTGGGGCTACGGCCTAGAGGTCGGAAGAGACCAGGGGAGAAGGGGGAAATGATCCGGGGGCTCACCGCGGAGCTGCAGGGATGGTTAGCGGGCTCGGGAACGCGCTGGAGACGACGAATTCGACGGCGACGATGGTCGGAGCCCGAAGAGGGGAACGGCGACGTGGCGGCGATGCAGGGCTTCCGGGGAGCTGTGGGTCGGTGGAGAGGGAAGAGGGGGTCGTGGCGGAGCTTCTGAGCTAGTCGGGGGAGCGAGGGGTGGCCGGAGACGGCTGCTGTGGCGAACGGCGGCGAGGGTGGTGTTCGGCCGTGTGAGAGAGAGAGCGAGGGAGAGGAGGGAAGAACTGCGGGAGAGTGAGAGAGAGCAGGGGGGAGGCGTGGCGTCGTCCAGGGGCATCGAGGCGAGGAGGGGAGGGCAGGAAGGCAGCGAGGGAGGTGGCGTGGCGCGGTGGCACGCGCGCGCGCCGGCCACACTCCCCTCCCTCTGTCGGGACGAAGACGACAGAGAAGGGAGGTGGGCTGGGCCGGCTGCTGGCTGGGCCGCACAGTGGAGGAGCCCAGGTAAGCTCCTCCTGTTATTTATTTCTGTTTTTTCTAATTTCTGACATTTGTTTTGATTTAAATAATATATTAAATCATTTATTTAACTTATGCCAATTTTTGCAGGAGCTAGATATATTATTCTAGAGCTCCTTTATAAATGGCATAATATTTGGACATATATTAATATATATAAATAATATTTTTCCAATGCAAATAATTATGCATTAATTCCAAATGCCCAAAATAAATACCTATGAGCTCTTAAAAATATTGGTTTGATTTTTATCTCTGTCCAATATTTTCAGAGAGCAACATGAGCATTTTCTTGGACCTTTTTGGAGAAATTTTTATTTGGATCATTTTCAAAATGATTCTGAGGGTTTCACAGATCCCCATTTCAAATTAAATGGAAATTTAAACATGATGCACACACTCTGATGCATGACTAGCTAGGGTGTGACAACTCACCCCCACTCAAAAGACTCTCGTCCCGAGATTTGGGTTCCTCCGGGAAGAAGGCGGGATACTCGAGTCGAAGACGATCCTCCCTTTCCCAAGTTGCTTCATCCTCAGAATGGTGCGACCATTGAACTTTGAGAAACTTGATATTATGACGTCGGGTGGTACGTTCGGCCTGATCGAGGATATGATAGTGTCGCTAGCATCCATATGATAAGGAGCCCGGGCTGACATGACTAGTCGTAAACCCAAAGTGGCACAGACTTACAGGGACAGGCATCCATGACCCAGCTCCGAACGTGTCGGTCATCAGCAAATGGGTCCGGGCTGTAACACTGGGCTAGCAGGACTCCGGTAAACCGGGCTGTAGCGGGCTAACAGGACTCCGGTACTCAAAGCGTGACATTTCCCCGAAGGGACAGACACAGGAACGAAGAAGGACACATGCCGGCCAGCCTAAGTGTTCCAGAGCAGTAGCAAGCTACCATGGCTCAGCGGTAACACTAGGAGACATTTCCCGGTAAGAGAGGCTACTAAAGATAAACAACTAGATAGTCAGATCCCACACATACCAAGCATTTCAATCATACACACAATATGCTCGATATGTGCAAATACAACGAAGCATCACAACATGACTCTACGACACAAGTACTTTATTTAAGGCTCAGGGAGCCATACATATCATACACAAAGGTACGGGTCTCACGACCCCACATACAAGTCATACAGTCATACAAACCAGCAGCGGAAGTAACTTGTCTGAGTACAGACAACTAGTAAAATAAAAGAGGCTTGGAAAGCCTAGCTATACTATGTGGTCCTTCACAAGCTCAGGGTCACCACCTGGGTCTTTAGCCTACTCGTTGATGTCAACATCTACATAGAACCCATCAGAAGGGGTTGCAGCGTCTTCTGTAAAAATGTAGATTATAGCAACATGAGTACAAAGGTACTCAGCAAGACTTACATCAGATCCTACATACATGCATAGTATCAAGAAGGGTTGGTGGAGTTATTGCAGCAAGCCAGCTTTGACTCTTGGCTAGGCTAACCTACGATACTCCAACTTGAAATGGTTTTGCGCACACGAGTCCACTACTCACCACTTCAATACACTACCGAGGATCCACCTCCGTCTTCCTACAGAAGAGCCATCCTCGGCACTCACACTTATCTTGAGGCTTTTAGTAGTTTCCATTTACTTGTCTATGAACTGTATAGGCAACCAAGTAGTCCTTTACCGCGGACGCGGCTATTCGAATAGATCATGTTAACCCTGCAGGGGTGTACTCCTTCATACACGCTCTCACCACTTACTGTCGCTTACACGACATGTACTCGGCAACCTTCAAGCGGAAGCCCAACGTGGGTGTCGGCCACGACCTACCTAATCACCTAAGCCTCTAGTCCAGGTTTATCGCCTATTCAGGTTCCATCCGCAGGGAGTCCGGCCGAGGTTTCCCATACGGCCCCGAACGATGTGAACAGGGTTCCCGAGATACCTAACGGGTATTCGGTACACCGTGCCACGTACCTACCGCATCACAGCCCACCCCTACGGTCAGCGCTGTCCACGGCCTCCAGTGGGCTACAAACACCAGAAACTACTTGCAACTCCTGGACGGAGAACTAGGGTGAATAAGAAGCCGAGAGGGTCCATTGGTTTCGGGCCCAATGCATGGTAGTAGCTGATTCTTAAATCACACATACAGATCTCAGTGCTTAAGGTCGGCTTCAATGAAACAACCCACCATGTACTCCTACATGGCCTCTCATCGATACCTTTACCAAATCGTGTTCACCACACCACTCTCATTACCGACATAATCATTTCACTCTAGCCCATCACCCAGATGAACCAGACCTGACACGACTCTAAGCATAGCAGGCATAGCAAGGTAGGAACAACACATACATATGGCTCAATCAACTCCTACACATGCTAGTGGGTTTCATCTAGTTACTGTGGCAATGACAGGTCATGCAGAGGAAATGGGTTCAACTACCGTAGCACACAGCAGTTTGAATCGCGTTGTCTTAATGCAGTAAAAGAGAGCAGGAGCGAGAACATGGGATTGTATTGATATGATCAAATGGTTGGTTGCTTGCCTGATGGTTCGTTGCACGGTTACGGTTCTTCGTTAGGGTAATCACGGTACTCCTCGGGGACAGACCCTGTCGCAAAGGACACCGATACACAAGCATCACCAAACAATGTGCAACAATATGATGCATGCATGAAACATGGCAATATGAGTGTGTTGGGCTAATGCAACTAAAGCCAGAAGTGTTTGAACAAATTTGAATCAAAGATTCAAATTCCAAATTCAAATATGGCCTTTTAAAGTGCCTTTTCTTGTTCTGCTTAAAACATCAAGTTAACTTGTTTGATCATGCATGAAAATAGTACAGATGGATAGATTGGATTTTTCTGATCATTTTTCATATATAATTTGTCCAATTTGGAGTTACAGAATAAAAGTTATGAATTTTTGAAGTTTAAATAATATTCTGGAATTTCCTGATTTAATTTAAATCCAGAAATTCAATTACTGCGTCAGCCTGACGTCAGTGTGACGTCAGCAGGTCAACGGAACTGGTCCAGGTCAAACCTGACAGTGGGTCCCGCATGTCAGGGTGATTATTTTAATTAAAACTTAATTAAAACTAATCCTGTTTAATTAACAGGGCTGGGCCCCACCTATCATTGACTCAGGGAAGTCAACCAAGGCCCACCCGTGGTCAAAGTCAGTGTCGGCTACCGGCGTTTAGTCGCCGGCGAGCCCGACGCGGCGGCGGAAGTGGTTTTGGTCATTTCGGCCACCAAACGGACCGCGGAGACCACCGGAGTGGAGCTGAGGACAACCCGCAGCTCTTGGCGGAGCCCGTTGGGGTCGGGGTGGCCGGAGTCGACGGCGGCGAGCTCGGCTGCGGTCGCCGGGGTTCGGTCGTGCACGGGAACGGTGCTGGAGCTCGAAGTCGAGCAAGGCGAGGCGCTAGGGATGCTCTACGGGGTTCTGTGAACCCGTTGGACTCGCCGGGGTGACCAAATGGTCACCGGAGCTGCGTCGACGGCGAGCTCGGCGACGGCGGAGGTTCGGCCGTGGTGGGGAGGAAGCTACGGTGAGGGAACGAGGGGAAGGAGAGGGGGAAACGGTGGCGTAGCTCACCGCGGTTGCAGTGGGCGTCGAAGCGGGCTCGGGGACGCGCTGGAGACGGCGAATTCGACGGCGGCGGTGGTCGGAGCCCGAAGAGGGGAACGGCGACGTGGCGGCGATGCAGGGCTTTCGGGGAGCTGTGGAGCGGTGGGGAGGAAGAGGGAGTTGTGGCGGAGCTTCTGAGCTGGTCGGGGGAGCGAGGGGTGGTCGGAGACGGTGGCTATGGCGAACGGCGGCGACGGTGGTGTTCGGTCGGGCGGGAGAGAGAGCGAGGGAGAGCCGGGGAGAGTGAGTGGGGTGTCGGCGAGGTCGGGGCGACGACCAGAAGACGATCCACGCGGCGCAACGGCGACCAGGGCGATGCAGAGAGGCTGGGTGGTGCGTGGCGAGCTCGGGCGCGCCATGCTCACCTCCCTGCCTGCTCTGGCAAGGGGAAGCAGCTGGCTGGCACGGGCCAGCACAGTGCTGGGCCGGCTGGGCTGGGCAGGTAGGTCCAGGTAAGTCTACTCCTTTTATTTATTTTTCTGTTTTCTGTTTTTATTTAATATATCTGCAACTTTGTTGAATTAAATAAAATACCTAGGCAACTCCAAAAATCACCAAACTACTCCTGGTCCATAGTTGGATTATTTCCAACATGAAACATTTTAGTTTGGAGATATTTGAGCATTTAAATATTTTATATAATTTTAAATGCCCAAATTCAAATATTTATGATTTAATTCAAAAACCCTAGGATGGCCTAGGAAAATGTGCACCACTTTTGGCAGAGGTTCTGAACCAAGGCAAAAATGATGGGCATTTTAGAAGGGCATTTCAGGTTCATTGAAAAATTATTTTAGTAACCCTAGTTGGTTTCAGAGGGGACTGGGGGTTCTGTCATCCCCATTTCAAGTTTCTGATGAAAGAGTAAACATGATGCAACACTCTAATGCATGACTAGCTAGGTTGTGACAACTCACCCCCACTCAAAAGAATCTCGTCCCGAGATTTGGGTTCCTCCGAGAAGAAGGCGGGATATTCAAGTCGAAGACGATCCTCCCTTTCCCAAGTTGCTTCATCCTCAGAATGGTGCGACCATTGAACCTTGAGAAACTTGATATTATGACGTCGCGTGGTACGTTCGGCCTGATCGAGGATACGAATGGGGTACTCTCGATATGTAAGATCATCTTGGAAATCAAGCGTTTCGTGGTCCACTTCACGGATAGGATCCGAGAAGCAACGCGTGAGTTGAGAAACGTGGAAGACATCGTGAACTCTGGAGAGGTGCGGAGGTAGTTCCAACTGGTAGGCAACTTCTCCTCGTTTGGCAAGAATGCGAAAAGGTCCAATGTAACGAGGAGCCAATTTGCCTTTGATACCGAAACGATGGGTTCCCTTCAGAGGGGTGACCCGAAGATAAGCCTTCTCGTCAACCTCGAAAGTCATAGCCTTATATTTTCGGTCATATTGACTCTTTTGACGGGATTGGGCTGCTTTCAACTTTTCACGAACGATACGAACTTGCTCTTCTGCTTCCTGAATCATGTCCGGGCCAAAGAATTGTCTTTCCCCGGTCTCTGACCAGTTAAGGGGTGTTCGACATCGTCGTCCATAGAGAACTTCAAAAGGGGCTTTACCTAAGCTAGATTGATAGCTGTTGTTGTAAGCGAATTCGGCAAATGGAAGGCACTTCTCCCAGTCCATTCCGAATGAGATAACAGAGGCTCGAAGCATGTCTTCTAGAATTTGGTTGACGCGTTCCACTTGACCACTCGACTGAGGGTGGAAAGCGGTGCTAAAGGAAAGACGGGTTCCCATAGCATTTTGGAAACTTTCCCAAAATCGAGAGGTGAAAAGACTTCCTCGATCCGAGTTAATTTCCAAAGGAACACCATGAAGGGACACTATTCGGGAGATGTACAAATCTGCCAGCTGACTAGCGGTTATACTCTCACGAACAGGTAAGAAGTGGGCTACTTCGGAAAGACGATCGACCACGACGAAAATAGCATTATTCCCTCTCTTGGTCCTAGGAAAACCGGTAATGAAATCCATGCCAATTTTATCCCATTTCCATTCAGGAATAGCTAGGGGTTGAAGGGTGCCAGCAGGCCGTTGATGCTCTGCTTTTACACGACGACAGACGTCGCAATTTGCAATATACTGAGCAATTTCTCTCTTCATCCTAGTCCACCAGAACCTCTGGCGTAGGTCCTGATACATTTTAGTGCTACCGGGATGAATGGTGAGAGGAGATTCATGAGCTTCCTTAAGGATTAATCGCCTTAGGTTGTGCACTTTGGGAACCACTAGTCGATTCCCGAAGTATACGACTCCTTGATCATTAATGGAGAAACAATTCGCAATTCCTTTCTGAATGTTCCTCTTGATGCGGGAGATTCCCGGATCTACCTTCTGTGCTTTGACAATTTGATCCGTAAGGGTAGGTTTTGCCACCAAGGTGGAGAGAAAACCTTGAGGAACAATATGAAGGTTAAGCTTCCGAAATTCCTCATGGAGAAGCGGTTGACTTTGTTGTAACATCAGGTTGTTACAATAAGATTTACGACTTAGCGCATCAGCCATGACGTTGGCTTTCCCTGGGGTGTAGGTTATTCCTAAGTCGAAGTCGGTGATCAATTCAACCCAACGTCTCTGCCTGAGATTCAAATCCGGTTGGGTGAAAATATACTTCAGACTTTGGTGATCAGTGAATATTTCGCAACGATTACCGAGGAGGTAATGTCGCCAGGTCTTAAGTGCATAGACTACGGCTACAAGCTCTAGATCATGAGTAGGATAATTCTCCTCATGTGGGTGCAATTGCCGTGAAGCGTAGGCAATTACGTGTCGATCTTGCGTGAGAATGCAACCTAGTCCTTGTCGCGAGGCGTCGCAGTAGATAACAAAGTCCTTGGAGAAGTCTGGCGGTACCAGCACGGGAGCAGAAGTCAGGCGTCTTTTCAGTTCCTGAAAGTTGTGCTCACATTGTGGAGTCCATTCGAACTTCTTATCTTTCTTGAGAAGTTCGGTTAGAGGTTTGGCAACCTTGGAGAAGTTCTCGACAAAGCGACGACAATAGCTCGCTAAGCCTAGAAAACTCCGAACTTGCTTGACTGATTCAGGTGGAGTCCAGTTAAGGACGGCTTGAACTCGCTCAGGGTTAACAGCAATACCTTTACCAGATATTACATGACCCAGATAGGTCACTTCTGACAACCAGAATTCACATTTAGAAAATTTGGCATAAAGGCGATGCTCTCGAAGTTTCTTCAACACTAGCCTTAGATGTTCGGCATGTTCTTCCTCGTTCTTGGAGTAGATGAGTATATCATCGAGATAAACTACGACGAACTTATCCAAATACTCCATGAAGATTGAGTTCATTAACCGAGAAAAGGTGGCTGGAGCGTTGGTTAAACCGAAGGACATGACGGTGTACTCGTATTGGCCATAACGAGTAACAAAGGCCGTTTTAGGAATGTCCCCGTTTCTGATTTTGATTTGATGGTAGCCCAACCTCAAATCCATCTTGGAGAAGACTGAGGATCCAGCGAGCTGATCATACAGGTCGTTGATCCTGGGAAGCGGGTATTTGTTCTTGATTGTGACCAAATTGACAGGTCGGTAATCTACAACCATCCGGTCCGTACCATCCTTTTTCTTGACGAATAAGACGGGGCAAGCCCACGGAGATGAGCTAGGGCGGATGAAACCCTTTTTCAAGGACTCATCGAGTTGTTTCTTAAGCTCGGCTAGTTCTAGGGGTGCCATCTTATAGGGTCTTCTAGCAATCGGAACGGTTCCGGGGATGAGGTCTATTACGAACTCAACATCCCTGTCAGGTGGAACACCTGGCAATTCCTCTGGAAAGACATCCGGGAAGTCACAGACTACTGGCACGTCCTCAAGGTCTGGCAAAGGGCTGGCGTTAAGAGAGTATAATTGTCGCTTGGCTATTCGGGTCAAGACATTGACTATCTTCCCCGAAGGATGGGTGAGTTGAACAGTCCTAGAGAAGCAATCAATTTGGGCATGATGAGCCGACATCCAGTCCATACCCAGAATGATATTAATATCTGAAGATTTAAGAGCTATCAACGATGCAAGGAAAACAAGTCTGTCGACTTGGATTTCATTTCCATGGCTTACTCTAGAAGTTTGCCATTTGGATCCCGGAGTTTGAATTACCATAGAGGTTGGCATATCACCGAATGCGACGTTATGCAGGCGAGCATAGTTTTCAGATATAAAAGAATGAGAGGCTCCTGTATCGAAAAGAACAGATGCCGGGTGGCAATTAACAAGAAGCGTACCGAGAACGACGTTGGGATCCTCTTGAGCTTCTTCGGCAGAGATACAGTTGACATGGCCACGTGAAGCGGTGACCGGTTTAGCGTGGAACACTTTCCCTGTCGGCTTGCCACGGCCAACAGCTTTAGCAGATTGATTGGGGTTGGTCTGGGGACACTCACGCATATAGTGGCCAGATTCCCCACACTTGAAACAAGTCACGGAACTGGTACGTGGAGGAGCATTATTGGTTGGACCCCCATAGGGCTTGGCCGGTGCAGACTGTTGAACAGGGCGAGGCGCCTGGAAGGATGGCCTCGGTGTGAACCTGGGTGGCAGGGCGGTGTTGGGCACCCACACGCGGCGCTTCTGAGGACCAGCACCGGATGAGGAACCCATGTCACGGCCATGCTTGCGTGTTGCGTCATAGTCAGTCTGACCAGTTTCAGCACTGATGGCTTTGTTGACAAGTTTCGAAAAAGATGTGCACTCATGCAGACGGAGGTCGCGGCGAAGCTCAGGACTAAGGCCCTTACGGAACCTTGCTTGCTTCTTGGCGTCAGTAGACACTTCCTCAGTTGCATATCGTGCGAGATTACCAAACTCCCTGCTATAGGCATCCACAGAAAGTCGGCCTTGGGTGAAACTGCAAAATTCTTCACGTTTACGGTCCATGAGACCCTCCGGAATGTGATGTTCACGGAAAGCCTCGCTGAATTCAGCCCAAGTAGTGACATGGCCCGCTGGGCGCATAGCTCCATAATTCTCCCACCATAGACTGGCGGGGCCTTCAAGATGATATGCAGCAAAGGTGACCTTGTCAGCCTCCGCTACCAGCGCGGAACGCAGTTTGTGAGAGATACTGCGAAGC
Source organism: Triticum aestivum (assembly GCF_018294505.1). Classification (NCBI taxonomy): domain Eukaryota; kingdom Viridiplantae; phylum Streptophyta; class Magnoliopsida; order Poales; family Poaceae; genus Triticum; species Triticum aestivum. The sequence goes on along the minus strand of NW_025230243.1, from coordinate 3,339 downwards.
CAGTCATCAGCGTCGAGAGGCTCGACGGAGTGGTGGAACGTGGGTGGATGTAATTTGATAAAATCACTGAGTGACACCACGTTAGCCCTCTGATGGTGTGCTGTATTCTGTTCAATACGCTCCAACAAACGGTTTGTCTCCCGCTTGTTTCTCTCAGCTTCCATCATCACCTCGGCTAGTGAAGGAGGGTGAGGCAGATTTTCATTCCTGGCTTCACTGCCTTCGGCCTGCTCTTGGGAAGCAGGGTTAGCGCGCGTGTTGACCATCCTAGGTAAACAAGACAATGATTTAGTCAGGATGGTAAAATTCCGACATAGGATTCATAATGTAAGGAATAACTCGAAATGCAAGATGATCATCCGTATGACATGGTAGATACAGAAACTGCTTCTTTTATTCCATCGTCATACACACCATACAGGGTTTAGTACAAGACCAAACAAAGTACTATTACGGTGAAAGAGGATTACATCTCATCGGAGGCATTCCAAGCTCCTATACATTATTTCTCTACACCTCCGGAAAGAGTACAAACTAGGTCATAACCCACGAGTCACGCGGGACGATAGAAGACACAGCTAGTGCGAACTAGTGATACTACTGCTAACTCAGACCGATCCGTAGTAGTCCTCGTAGAAGTCACCTCCATAGCCTGGAAGCTCAACATGATCATCCGGAAACAGACGATCTCGCGAAGCTTGTGGACCATAGGGGCTAGGATGAGGCCTTGGACCAACAAACGGTGGCCTGCGGGGACCGCGAGGTGGGGTGATGCCTCCTACATCACGCCAAACCATCACGTCTGGCAGAGCAGATCTCACAGGATAGAGATCGCGCATATCTGAATATCCAGCTTGCACCGCCGGTGCAAACCGAGTCAAAGTGGCCCAGTGGTCAGCACGGGTATTGAAGAGCTCTAACCTCAAGGCCCGATTTTCACGGTCCTTATCCTCGAGCATCTCAGCAGTGGTGCGAGTCCGTGAATCCTCCTGAGTGGGATCAGCATAGATAGCCTGGAGATACCCTTGTGCTCCCGGAAGTGATCCTGGCATATACCGGAAATCAGAGTCCCGAAATAACCCAGATCTGACTCGCATAATGGTCATCATAGAGTAGGCGGCGTCCTGCACAGCCATCTCAATAGAAACCCCGAGTCCATAGGAGCAGTGAAGAGGCTCGGTGGATCCAGGATAAGATGGAAATATCCTGACAGTGCAGAGATACTGGCTTTGATTAAAGTCTCGGAATTGCTCTTCGACCGTGTACTCGGGATACCAGCGATATCCAGCCTCAGTCATTACCCTGACCAACTTAGCAGTATGGCCGGGTACATCTAGGCATCGAGTCAGGCGAACCACTTGATTGAGGTCGCGAGTGGCCATCTGAAAGCACAATCATAATGCAAAGGCATTAGAATTTCTAGCAAAATTTCGGCAGCATAACAGCTGTAAATGCTCAAAAAGAATTTGAGACATTTGACAAAGGATTTCGTACACACTCATCATCACCATATCAAAGTTCTGAAACCATTCTGGCAACATAATGTGGTAGTAGAACTGAACTAGGCTGGTAACCATCAAACTTATAAGGTACTACTGATTAGTAACTCGTGATCCTGATAGAGAGAACAGATCCTAATTCCTTAACCCCCGGTGGAAGAATGGACTGACTCAGATCAGAAAGTCATAAGGTATAAGGAGTAAAAAGAGCCTTATGTTCCAACCCACAAACAATTCCCCTACATATAACTAAAGAATTTCTAGACTCAACATCGACCAGTTTGGCTTGGAGAACCTACAGGCAGTCCGGCTCTGATGCCAACGCTGTCAGGACCCCGACTCGATGTCACATCGATCTAGCTGGTAATACCTCATATCACTTTGCGGCCTCACGCACGGTATCCCCACGGGTGTCGTCTTACCTTTTCCCGGGACCGTTTGCGTCTTTTGGCTCACGTATATGATAGTGTCGCTAGCATCCATATGATAAAGAGCCCGGGCTGACATGACTAGTCGTAAACCCAAAGTGGCACAGACTTACAGGGACAGGCATCCATGACCCAGCTTCGAACGTGTCGGTCATCAGCAAGTGGGTCCGGGCTGTAGCACTGGGCTAGCAGGACTCCGGTAAACCGGGCTGTAGCGGGCTAACAGGACTCCGGTACTCAAAGCGTGACATTTCCCCGAAGGGACAGACACAGGAACGAAGAAGGACACATGCCGGCCAGCCTAAGTGTCCCAGAGCAGTAGCAAGCTACCATGGCTCAGCGGTAACACTAGGAGACATTTCCCGGTAAGAGAGGCTACTAAAGATAAACAACTAGATAGTCAGATCCCACACATACCAAGCATTTCAATCATACACACAATATGCTCGATATGTGCAAATACAACGAAGCATCACAACATGACTCTATGACACAAGTACTTTATTTAAGGCTCAGTGAGCCATACATAACATACACAAAGGTACGGGTCTCACGACCCAACATACAAGTCATACAGTCATACAAACCAGCAGCGGAAGTAGCTTGTCTGAGTACAGACAACTAGTAAAATAAAAGAGGTTTGGGAAGCCTAGCTATACTACAAGGTCCTTCACAAGTTCAGGGTCACCACCTGGGTCTTTAGCCTACTCATTGATGTCAACGTCTACATAGAACCCATCAGAAGGGGTTGCAGCGTCTTCTGTAAAATGTAGATTATAGCAACATGAGTACAAAGGTACTCAGCAAGACTTACATCAGATCCTACATACATGCATAGTATCAAGAAGGGTTGGTGGAGTTATTGTAGCAAGCCAGCTTTGACTCTTGGCTAGGCTATCCTACGATACTCCAACTGAAATGATTTTGCGCACACGAGTCCACTAATCACCAATTCAATACACTACCGAGGATCCGCCTCCGTCTTCCTACGGAAGAGCCATCCTCGGCACTCACACTTATCTTGAGGCTTTTAGTAGTTTCCATTTACTTGTCTATGAACTGTATAAGCAACCAAGTAGTCCTTTACCGCGGACGCGGCTATTCGAATAGATCATGTTAACCCTGCAGGGGTGTACTTCTTCATACACGCTCTCACCACTTACCGTCGTTTACACGACATGTACTCGGCAACCTTCAAGCGGAAGCCCAACGTGGGTGTCGGCCACGACCTACCTAATCACCTAAGCCTCCAGTCCAGGTTTATCGCCTATTCAGGTTCCATCCGCAGGGAGTCCGGCCGAGGTTTCCCATACGGCCCCGAACGATGTGAACAGGGTTCCCGAGATACCTAACGGGTATTCGGTACACCCGGCCACGTACCTACCGCATCACAGCCCACCCCTACGGTCAGC
>NW_025230242.1:14864-15570 GCF_018294505.1 Triticum aestivum | reverse complement strand
CGTCCGCTTTTTTGCCTCTTTGCCGTCCGCTAGCGGACGGCAAAGAGGTGGCCCGTTAAGTTTTTCAAAAACGGGCGGGGGGTGGGGGCCACCTCACTCTTTGCCGTCCGCCAGCGGACGTCAAAGATTCTTTGCCGTCAGCTGGCGGACGGCAAAGAGCTGGCGGACGGCAAAGAGCTTCTTTGCCGTCTGCTTTTGGGTAGCTGATGGCAAAGAGCTGGCGGACGGCAAAGAGCTTCTTTGCCGTCAGCTAGCAGACGGCAAAGAGCTGGCAGATGGCAAATTAGCTGATTCCAGTAGTGTCACCGTCATTTAGCTCTCTAAACAAATCGGTAAATGACTGAAAAACAGCGAATGATGTCAGAACATGTTGGAAGTTGATGACGTCGCTTTGAATGATGCATACTGAACGCAAAAAAATAGGCTGGAGTTCAAATAAGTTTAAAAAACATTGAAGTGCCCGTGTAACAGATGAGTTCTCGTCCGAAACCCTGAAACTCCAAAGAGATTGTCCAGTTTGTACACGAGGTGCGTCCAGTTTTCGCCGTGACCCTCTCTACTCTTTTGCACATGCTATGCGGGTGAAATGATGATACCATGCCAAGTTCCAACATTTTCAGAGTTCATTTTGTAGTGATTTTCAATTTCACCGTCATTTAGCTCTCTAAACAAATCGGTAAATGACTGAAAAACAGCAAATGATGTC
>NW_025230242.1:13313-13742 GCF_018294505.1 Triticum aestivum | reverse complement strand
TCGTCCGAAACCCTGATACTCCGAAAGAGATTGTCCAGTTTCTACACGAGGTGAGTCCAGTTTTCGCCGTGACCCTCTCTACTCTTTTGCACATGCTATGCGGGTGAAATGATGATACCATGCCAAGTTCCAACATTTTCACATTTCATTTTGTAGTGATTTTCAATTTTACCGTCATTTAGCTCTCTAAACAAATCGGTAAATGACTGAAAAACAGCGAACGATGTCAGAACGTGTTGGAAATTGATGACGTCCCGTTGAATGATGCATACTGAACGCAAAAATAGGCTGGAGTTCAAATTAGTTTACAAAACATTGAGGTGCTCGTGTAACAGATCAGTTCTCGTCCGAAACCCAGATATCCGAAAGAGATTGTCCAATTTGTACACGAGGTGCGTCCAGTTTTCGCCGTGACCCTCTCTACTCTTT
>NW_025230242.1:9366-10753 GCF_018294505.1 Triticum aestivum | reverse complement strand
TTAAAAAACATTGAAGTGCCCGTGTAACAGATGAGTTCTCGTCCGAAACCATGATACTCCGAAAGAGATTGCCAGTTTGTACACGAGGTGAGTCCAGTTTTCGCCGTGACCCTCTCTACTGTTTTGCACATGCTATGCGGGTGAAATGATGATACCATGCCAAGTTCCAACATTTTCAGAGTTTATTTTGTAGTGATTTTCAATTTCACCGTCATTTAGCTCTCTAAACAAATCGATAAATGACTGAAAAACAGCGAATGATGTCAGAACATGTTGGAAATTGATGACGTCGCTTTGAATGATGCATACTGAACGCAAAAAATAGGCTGGAGTTCAAATAAGTTTAAAAAACATTGAAGTGCCCGTGTAACAGATGAGTTCTCGTCCGAAACCCTGATACTCCGAAAGAGATTGTCCAGTTTCTACACGAGGTGAGTCTAGTTTTCGCCGTGACCCTCTCTACTCTTTTGCACATGCTATGCGGGTGAAATGATGATACCATGCCAAGTTCCAACATTTTCAGAGTTCATTTTGTAGTGATTTTCAATTTTACCGTCATTCAGCTCTCTAAACAAATCGGTAAATGACTGAAAATTAGCAAATGATGTCAGAACGTGTTGGAAATTGATGACGTCCCTTTGAATGATGCATACTGAACGCAAAAATAGGCTGGAGTTCAAATAAGTTTACAAAACATTGAGGTGCTCGTGTAACAGATTAGTTCTCGTCCGAAACCCAGATATCCGAAGGAGATTGTCCAGTTTGTACACGAGGTGCGTCCAGTTTTCGCTGTGACCCTCTCTACTGTTTTGCACATGCTATGCGGGTGAAATGATGATACCATGCCAAGTTCCAACATTTTCAGAGTTCATTTTGTAGTGATTTTCACTTTCACTGTCATTTAGCTCTCTAAACAAATCGGTAAATGACTGAAAAACAGCAAATGATGTGAGAACGTGTTGGAAATTGATGACGTCGCTTTGAATAATGCATTCTGAACGCAAAAATAGGCCAGAGTTCACATAAGTTTAAAAAACATTGAAGTGCCCGTGTAACAGATGAGTTCTCGTCCGAAACCCTGATACTCCGAAAGAGATTGTCCAGTTTGTACACGAGGTGAGTCCAGTTTTCGCCGTGACCCTCTCTACTGTTTTGCACATGCTATGCGGGTGAAATGATGATACCATGCCAAGTTCCAACATTTTCAGAGTTCATTTTGTAGTTATTTTCAGTTTCACCGTCATTTAGCTCTCTAAACAAATCGGTAAATGACTGAAAAACAGCAAATGATGTGAGAACGTGTTGGAAATTGATGACGTCGCTTTGAATGATGCATACTTAACGCAAAAATAGGCTGGAGTTCAAATAAGTTTAGAAAACATTGAAG
>NW_025230242.1:6374-7252 GCF_018294505.1 Triticum aestivum | reverse complement strand
TTCATTTGGTAGTGATTTTTGAGTTTACCGTCATTTAGCTCTCTAAACAAATCGGTAAATGACTGAAAAATAGCAAATGATGTCAGAACGTGTTGGAAATTGATGACGTCCCTTTGAATGATGCATACTGAACGCAAAAATAGGCTGGAGTTCAAATAAGTTTACAAAACATTGAGGTGCTCGTGTAATAGATCAGTTCTCGTCCGAAACCCAGATATCCGAAAGAGATTGTCCAGTTTGTACACGAGGTGCGTCCAGTTTTCGCCGTGACCCTCTCTACTCTTTTGCACATGCTATGCGGGTGAAATGATGATACCATGCCAAGTTCCAACATTTTCAGAGTTCATTTTGTAGTGATTTTCACTTTCACCGTCATTTAGCTCTCTAAACAAATCGGTAAATGACTGAAAAACAGCAAATGATGTGAGAACGTGTTGGAAATTGATGATGTAGCTTTGAATAATGCATTCTGAACGCAAAAATAGGCCAGAGTTCACATAAGTTTAAAAAACATTGAAGTGCCCGTGTAACAGATGAGTTCTCGTCCGAAACCCTGATACTCCGAAAGAGATTGTCCAGTTTGTACACGAGGTGAGTCCAGTTTTTGCCGTGACCCTCTCTACAGTTTTGCACATGCTACGCGGGTGAAATGATGATACCATGCCAAGTTCCAACATTTTCAGAGTTCATTTTGTAGTGATTTTCAGTTTCACCGTCATTTAGCTCTCTAAACAAATCGGTAAATGACTGAAAAACAGCAAATGATGTGAGAACGTGTTGGAAATTGATGACGTCGCTTTGAATGATGCATACTTAACGCAAAAATAGGCTGGAGTTCAAATAAGTTTAGAAAACATTGAAGTGCCCGTGTAGCAGAT
>NW_025230242.1:4977-6364 GCF_018294505.1 Triticum aestivum | reverse complement strand
TTAAAAAACATTGAAGTGCCCGTGTAACAGATGAGTTCTCGTCCGAAACCATGATACTCCGAAAGAGATTGCCAGTTTGTACACGAGGTGAGTCCAGTTTTCGCCGTGACCCTCTCTACTGTTTTGCACATGCTATGCGGGTGAAATGATGATACCATGCCAAGTTCCAACATTTTCAGAGTTTATTTTGTAGTGATTTTCAATTTCACCGTCATTTAGCTCTCTAAACAAATCGATAAATGACTGAAAAACAGCGAATGATGTCAGAACATGTTGGAAATTGATGACGTCGCTTTGAATGATGCATACTGAACGCAAAAAATAGGCTGGAGTTCAAATAAGTTTAAAAAACATTGAAGTGCCCGTGTAACAGATGAGTTCTCGTCCGAAACCCTGATACTCCGAAAGAGATTGTCCAGTTTCTACACGAGGTGAGTCTAGTTTTCGCCGTGACCCTCTCTACTCTTTTGCACATGCTATGCGGGTGAAATGATGATACCATGCCAAGTTCCAACATTTTCAGAGTTCATTTTGTAGTGATTTTCAATTTTACCGTCATTCAGCTCTCTAAACAAATCGGTAAATGACTGAAAATTAGCAAATGATGTCAGAACGTGTTGGAAATTGATGACGTCCCTTTGAATGATGCATACTGAACGCAAAAATAGGCTGGAGTTCAAATAAGTTTACAAAACATTGAGGTGCTCGTGTAACAGATTAGTTCTCGTCCGAAACCCAGATATCCGAAGGAGATTGTCCAGTTTGTACACGAGGTGCGTCCAGTTTTCGCTGTGACCCTCTCTACTGTTTTGCACATGCTATGCGGGTGAAATGATGATACCATGCCAAGTTCCAACATTTTCAGAGTTCATTTTGTAGTGATTTTCACTTTCACTGTCATTTAGCTCTCTAAACAAATCGGTAAATGACTGAAAAACAGCAAATGATGTGAGAACGTGTTGGAAATTGATGACGTCGCTTTGAATAATGCATTCTGAACGCAAAAATAGGCCAGAGTTCACATAAGTTTAAAAAACATTGAAGTGCCCGTGTAACAGATGAGTTCTCGTCCGAAACCCTGATACTCCGAAAGAGATTGTCCAGTTTGTACACGAGGTGAGTCCAGTTTTCGCCGTGACCCTCTCTACTGTTTTGCACATGCTATGCGGGTGAAATGATGATACCATGCCAAGTTCCAACATTTTCAGAGTTCATTTTGTAGTTATTTTCAGTTTCACCGTCATTTAGCTCTCTAAACAAATCGGTAAATGACTGAAAAACAGCAAATGATGTGAGAACGTGTTGGAAATTGATGACGTCGCTTTGAATGATGCATACTTAACGCAAAAATAGGCTGGAGTTCAAATAAGTTTAGAAAACATTGAAG
>NW_025230242.1:4419-4967 GCF_018294505.1 Triticum aestivum | reverse complement strand
TAACAGATGAGTTCTCGTCCGAAACCCTGATACTTCGAAAGAGGTTGTTTAGTTTGTACACGAGGTGCGTCCAGTTTTCGCCGTGACCCTCTCTACTCTTTTGCACATGCTATGCGGGTGAAATAATGATACCATGCCAAGTTCCAACATTTTCAGAGATCATTTTGTAGTGATTTTCAATTTCCCCGTCATTTAGCTCTCTAAACAAATCGGTAAATGACTGAAAAACAGCAAATGATGTGATAACGTGTTGGAAATTGATGACATCGCTTTGAATGATGCATACTTAACGCAAAAATAGGCTGGAGTTCAAATAAGTTTAGAAAACATTGAAGTGCCCGTGTAACAGATGAGTTCTCGTCCGAAACCCTGATACTCCGAAAGAGATTGTCCAGTTTCTACACGAGGTGAGTCCAGTTTTCGCCGTGACCCTCTCTACTCTTTTGCACATGCTATGCGGGTGAAATGATGATACCATGCCAAGTTCCAACATTTTCACATTTCATTTTGTAGTGATTTTCAATTTTACCGTCATTTAGCTCTCTAAA
>NW_025230242.1:2371-4409 GCF_018294505.1 Triticum aestivum | reverse complement strand
TCTCGTCCGAAACCCTGATACTCCGAAAGAGATTGTCCAGTTTGTACACGAGGTGAGTCCAGTTTTCGCCGTGACCCTCTGTACTCTTTTGCACATGCTATGAGGTTGAAATGATGATACCATGCCAAGTTCCAACATTTTCAGAGTTCATTTTGTAGTGATTTTCAATATCACCGTCATTTGGCGCTGTAAACAAATCGGTAAATGACTGAAAAACAGCAAATGATGTGAGAACGTGTTGGAAATTGATGACGTCGCTTTGAATGATGCATACTGAATGCAAAAATAGGCTGGAGTTCTAATAAGTTTAAAAAACATTGAAGTGCCCGTGTAACAGATGAGTTCTCGTCCGAAACCCTGATACTGCGAAAGAGATTGTCCAGTTTGTACACGAGGTGCGTCCAGTTTTTTCCGTGACCCTCTCTACTCTTTCGCACATGCTATGCGGGTGAAATGATGATACCATGCCAAGTTCCAACATTTTCAGAGTTCATTTTGTAGTGATTTTCAATTTCACCGTCATTTAGCTCTCTAAACAAATCGGTAAATGACTGAAAAACAGCGAATGATGTCAGAACATGTTGGAAATTGATGACGTCGCTTTGAATGATGCATACTGAACGCAAAAAATAGGCTGGAGTTCAAATAAGTTTAAAAAACATTGAAGTGCCCGTGTAACAGATGAGTTCTCGTCCGAAACCATGATACTCCGAAAGAGATTGCCAGTTTGTACACGAGGTGAGTCCAGTTTTCGCCGTGACCCTCTCTACTGTTTTGCACATGCTATGCGGGTGAAATGATGATACCATGCCAAGTTCCAACATTTTCAGAGTTTATTTTGTAGTGATTTTCAATTTCACCGTCATTTAGCTCTCTAAACAAATCGATAAATGACTGAAAAACAGCGAATGATGTCAGAACATGTTGGAAATTGATGACGTCGCTTTGAATGATGCATACTGAACGCAAAAAATAGGCTGGAGTTCAAATAAGTTTAAAAAACATTGAAGTGCCCGTGTAACAGATGAGTTCTCGTCCGAAACCCTGATACTCCGAAAGAGATTGTCCAGTTTCTACACGAGGTGAGTCTAGTTTTCGCCGTGACCCTCTCTACTCTTTTGCACATGCTATGCGGGTGAAATGATGATACCATGCCAAGTTCCAACATTTTCAGAGTTCATTTTGTAGTGATTTTCAATTTTACCGTCATTCAGCTCTCTAAACAAATCGGTAAATGACTGAAAATTAGCAAATGATGTCAGAACGTGTTGGAAATTGATGACGTCCCTTTGAATGATGCATACTGAACGCAAAAATAGGCTGGAGTTCAAATAAGTTTACAAAACATTGAGGTGCTCGTGTAACAGATTAGTTCTCGTCCGAAACCCAGATATCCGAAGGAGATTGTCCAGTTTGTACACGAGGTGCGTCCAGTTTTCGCTGTGACCCTCTCTACTGTTTTGCACATGCTATGCGGGTGAAATGATGATACCATGCCAAGTTCCAACATTTTCAGAGTTCATTTTGTAGTGATTTTCACTTTCACTGTCATTTAGCTCTCTAAACAAATCGGTAAATGACTGAAAAACAGCAAATGATGTGAGAACGTGTTGGAAATTGATGACGTCGCTTTGAATAATGCATTCTGAACGCAAAAATAGGCCAGAGTTCACATAAGTTTAAAAAACATTGAAGTGCCCGTGTAACAGATGAGTTCTCGTCCGAAACCCTGATACTCCGAAAGAGATTGTCCAGTTTGTACACGAGGTGAGTCCAGTTTTCGCCGTGACCCTCTCTACTGTTTTGCACATGCTATGCGGGTGAAATGATGATACCATGCCAAGTTCCAACATTTTCAGAGTTCATTTTGTAGTTATTTTCAGTTTCACCGTCATTTAGCTCTCTAAACAAATCGGTAAATGACTGAAAAACAGCAAATGATGTGAGAACGTGTTGGAAATTGATGACGTCGCTTTGAATGATGCATACTTAACGCAAAAATAGGCTGGAGTTCAAATAAGTTTAGAAAACATTGAAG
>NW_025230242.1:1250-2361 GCF_018294505.1 Triticum aestivum | reverse complement strand
ATGACTGAAAAACAGCGAATGATGTCAGAACATGTTGGAAATTGATGACGTCGCTTTGAATGATGCATACTGAACGCAAAAATAGGCTGGAGTTCAAATAAGTTTAAAAAACATTGAAGTGCCCGTGTAACAGATGAGTTCTCGTCCGAAACCCTGATACTCCGAAAGAGATTGTCCAGTTTCTACACGAGGTGAGTCCAGTTTTCGCCGTGACCCTCTCTACTCTTTTGCACATGCTATGCGGGTGAAATGATGATACCATGCCAAGTTCTAACATTTTCAGAGTTCATTTTGTAGTGATTTTCAATTTTACCGTCATTTAGCTCTCTAAACAAATCGGTAAATGACTGAAAAATAGCAAATGATGTCAGAACGTGTTGGAAATTGATGACGTCCCTTTGAATGATGCATACTGAACGCAAAAATAGGCTGGAGTTCAAATAAGTTTACAAAACATTGAGGTGCTCGTGTAACAGATTAGTTCTCGTCCGAAACCCAGATATCCGAAAGAGATTGTCCAGTTTGTACACGAGGTGCGTCCAGTTTTCGCCGTGACCCTCTCTACTGTTTTGCACATGCTATGTGGGTGAAATGATGATACCATGCCAAGTTCCAACATTTTCAGAGTTCATTTTGTAGTGATTTTCACTTTCACCGTCATTTAGCTCTCTAAACAAATCGGTAAATGACTGAAAAATAGCAAATGATGTGAGAACGTGTTGGAAATTGATGACGTCGCTTTGAATAATGCATTCTGAACAAAAAAATAGGCCAGAGTTCACATAAGTTTAAAAAACATTGAAGTGCCCGTGTAAGAGATGAGTTCTCGTCCGAAACCCTAATACTCCGAAAGAGATTGTCGAGTTTGTACACGAGGTGAGTCCAGTTTTCGCCGTGACCCTCTCTACTGTTTTGCAGATGCTATGCGGGTGAAATTATGACACCATGCCAAGTTCCAACATTTTCAGAGTTCATTTTGTAGTGATTTTCAGTTTCACCGTCATTTAGCTCTCTAAACAAATCGGTAAATGACTGAAAAACAGCAAATGATGTGAGAACGTGTTGCAAATTGATGACGTCGCTTTGAATGATGCATACTTAACGCAAAAAT
>NW_025230242.1:857-1240 GCF_018294505.1 Triticum aestivum | reverse complement strand
TCGTCCGAAACCCTGATACTCCGAAAGAGATTGTCCAGTTTCTACACGAGGTGAGTCCAGTTTTCGCCGTGACCCTCTCTACTCTTTTGCACATGCTATGCGGGTGAAATGATGATACCATGCCAAGTTCCAACATTTTCACATTTCATTTTGTAGTGATTTTCAATTTTACCGTCATTTAGCTCTCTAAAAAAATCGGTAAATGACTGAAAAACAGCAAATGATGTCAGAACGTGTTGGAAATTGATGACGTCCCTTTGAATGATGCATACTGAACGCAAAAATAGGCTGGAGTTCAAATAAGTTTACAAAACATTGAGGTGCTCGTGTAACAGATCAGTTCTCGTCCGAAACCCAGATATCCGAAAGAGCTTGTCCAGTTT
>NW_025230242.1:0-847 GCF_018294505.1 Triticum aestivum | reverse complement strand
TTGATGACATCGCTTTGAATGATGCATACTTAACGCAAAAATAGGCCAGAGTTCAAATAAGTTTAAAAAACATTGAAGTGCCCGTGTAACAGATGAGTTCTCGTCCGAAACCCTGATACTCCGAAAGAGATTGTCCAGTTTGTACACGAGGTGAGTCCAGTTTTCGCCGTGACCCTCCCTACTCTTTTGCACATGCTATGCGGGTGAAATGATAATACCATGCCCAGTTCCAACATTTTCAGAGTTCATTTTGTAGTGATTTTCCATTTTACCGTCATTTAGCTCTCTAAACAAATCGGTAAATGACTGAAAAACAGCAAATGATGTCAGAACGTGTTGGAAATTGATGACGTCCCTTTGAATGATGCATACTGAACACAAAAATAGGCTGGAGTTCAAATAAGTTTACAAAACATTGAGGTGCTCGTGTAACAGATCAGTTCTCGTCCGAAACCTAGATATCCGAAAGAGATTGTCCAGTTTGTACACGAGGTGCGTCCAGTTTTCGCCGTGACCCTCTCTACTCTTTTGCACATGCTATGCGGGTGAAATGATGATACCATGCCAAGTTCCAACATTTTCAGAGTTCATTTTGTGGTGATTTTCACTTTCACCGTCATTTAGCTCTCTAAACAAATCGGTAAATGACTGAAAAACAGCAAATGATGTGAGAACGTGTTGGAAATTGATGACGTCGCTTTGAATAATGCATACTGAACGCAAAAATAGTCCAGAGTTCAAATAAGTTTAAAAGACATTGAAGTGCCCGTGTAACAGATGAGTTCTTGTCTGAAACCCTGATACTCCGAAAGAGATTGTCCAGTTTGTACACGAGGTGAGTCCAGTT
>NW_025230241.1:0-15585 GCF_018294505.1 Triticum aestivum | reverse complement strand
CCCCTCCCTCTATTCCACATCTCTCCTCCACGGCCTGAGCCACGACCACCACCTCGACCATACCCAGGTCTGTGTGACGGATAATCAAACTTAACCATCATCCAGTTGCCCCATTCACAGTCCTCTGCTCCATGAGTTCCATCCCCACATTCTGTTACTAAATGTCCAATCATACCACAGAAATCACAGAAATCCGGGAGTTTTTCATATTCCACCGGATACCTCTTGCTCTATTTCAATGTCAGATGGACAAACCGAACTAGTGGAACATCTAGGGGAAGAAACACCCTAGCTCTCAAATATTTAGTCGGATTAATTCGTCCTTCATTCACAATAACCTTTATTGGAGGGATACTGACCTTCCTCGCTATCTTCTCCGCAATTGCTTTATTTTTCATAGGACCATCCGGGACTCCAACAATACGTACCCACGCGGGGATACGATCCAATTTGTAGTCATTCACATTCGTAATTCCATCATATTCCTCAATGACTACTGCCGCCTTGCGGAAGAGCCAGGGGCCTCCATTGATCACTCTGTTCCAATCACCAAGACACATCAGTTGCGCCAGGAATATGTTTTCGCCCATTGGCTTGAAGGTCACACCCTGCACTGCCGCCACGCGTTCCTCAAAGATTTAAACAGGGATACATGACTAAAGGGTTTTTGGGTATGAACCCTAAAGACTGCAACCCATCTTGTCTCTTCGATCAGCCCCTCGATCTCTCCAGACAGATCCAATTCCTTCTCTTCTTCGCCATGGAGATTCAACCCCTGGAATGTGTCCTCTAGGTTAGCCCTAATCTCTTCATGTTTAAACATTCCGTCCTCGACTCCCGCGGCGGCACCCGTCACCGGAGTTTGCTCCGGTACCGCCATGCAAAATCGTCGCCTCTCTCTCAACGTTGGTGGATCACGCAAGGAACACTCCGCGGGGGATGTCTCACGTGAGATTTTGTGGATTTTCGGTGGGATAGATGGGAACCCTAGCGACCGCTGCTAGGGGATAGGTGGAAACCCTAGAGCGACTCTAGGGGAATGAATAAAAAATCTCCCCATTAACCCCTTATTTCTTAAATGAGCTAAATGGTGAGATGAAGCGTGACTAGGCTTCCTAGCGTATTGGCAACTGCACGACTGCAGGAGCCCCACCCGCTTCGGCCGGCTTCACGCATCTTGAAGCATCGCCCGCCCTGTCGTGGCCCGCGTCGTTGCCCTCGGATCCCGCCGAATCTCTTGTTGGTTTGATTAACCAGTGCTCCCTTCCACAAGGCCGCATGCAAGCCAATTGCCATGTCCCCACTTATAATTCAAATTAGCATTGGTTTATTGTTAGATCCTACTCCCTCCGTCTCATAATGTAAGACGTATTTTAACATTAGTATAGTGCCAAAAAACATCTTATATTATGAGACGGAGGGAGTACTTATATGGACTAGATTATGCTTTGCGATGATGGTTGAGGATGATTATCTTGGCCTTTAATGAAAGCACCCTCCAGCTATCTCATAATGTGTTCCTCCCCACGGTTGTGGTATTTGGATAACTAAATGATGACGAGTTCAGAATAGGAACAAGCTGTCAAGGTGGATAGCACAATAATTTTTGGGTACTCTAGTCTTTAGGGCAAAAAAAAGGGGAAAACAGGCATGAACATGATTAGATTAGCTAATCTATGAGGAGACGCTCTAATTCAAAAATATATCAAAAAAGGAAGTGTGTTGAAGCTTTCTACGTATTGTAAACCGCACGAGGCTGAACCAGCTATGGATAACCAATATTGGCATCACCATTTTTATGCTTTATATGGATTTAAGGGTTGAAATATAAAACAAAACTTAGATGCAGATTAGCAAATTTGAGGCGTGAACGATCACTGCTCGTGGACGCGCGTTCGGTTGCGTCCGCGGACGTTTGAATTTGCCAAGTATGACTATAAATGCTCTTAGATGAGCTAATGGTGAGATGAAGCGTAACGAGGCTTTCTAGCGTATTGGCAACTGCACAAGGCTGAGTACATACGCATGCAATGGATAAGGGCATCTCCAACGCTGACCCGTAAAGCTTCCGCATGTTCGGACCGTGAAAAGCATGAACGCGGTTCTCTATCGGTCTATGGTGCTGTCCGAACATACTATCTCTCGCAAACCGAAGACAAACATGGGGGGCTTTGCGTGAGTCTGGACAACTCCCATACCCGCTTCTGACCATCCTGACCCAGCAAAATCCCTCCTCCCTCGTCTGCGCGTGTTCCCTCCCGGTGCCACTCCCGAGCGACAGCGCCCGCATTCATGCCCGACCAAAGCGGACGCGACCGCTCACTGGCGCCGACATTGAAACGGCATGCCGGGCAAGAGAGCGCCGCCCGCGCCACTCCCCAGTGCAAGCGCCTGCTGCATGTTCAAACGACACGACGATCGCACGTCCGCCCGTGTGGCACCCACATTTATGGCAT
The DNA here is from genome assembly GCF_018294505.1 of Triticum aestivum. NCBI lineage: Eukaryota > Viridiplantae > Streptophyta > Magnoliopsida > Poales > Poaceae > Triticum > Triticum aestivum. The sequence goes on along the minus strand of NW_025230241.1, from coordinate 13,129 downwards.
GCGGTTGGCGAGGCGTCTCCTCCGGTGCCACATGTCTGTCCCTCTGCCGTCCACCATTGGTATATAAACCGTTACCCTGGCCATAGCCGCAGTCATCCGCCTCTGATCCTGACGGGGAGCGAAGTATGAAAATCAAAAAATTCCTACAAACACCCAAGATCTAATCTAGAAGATGCATAACAACAAGAGGGGAGTGTGTCTACATATCCTTGTACAGAAAAAGCGTTAGCGTATGTAACACGGTTGATGTAGTCGTACTCTTCGTGATCCAATCATGATTCAGTCCGATCTAGTGTTGAACGGATGGCACCACCGAGTTTAGCACACTTTAGCTCGATGGTGTCCCATCCTTCTTGATCCAGCAAGCAAGGGAGAGGACGTAGATGGTATCGGGACCAGCCCAATGGCGAGGTGGTGGTGGTGGTGGTGGTGGCAGCGAAAATGCAACAGGGCTTCGCCAAGCAACTGTGCGAGGAGGAGGAGTATACGGGAGAGACGGGGCTGCGCCAAGCTTAGGGTTGGTTGTTGCCTGGATCCCCCCAGTATATATAGGGGTGGAGGAGGGGTGCTTCAGCCCTATCTACCTCCCAAGGCAAGGGGGCGGCGGCCAGGGGGTTGAGTGCCCTCCATGCCAGGTGGAGGCGCCTCCACCCCTAGGGTTTCCATCCCTTGACGCATGGGCCAAGTAGAGGGCGGTGCGCCTGGCCCAATAAGGCCAGGGCGCCCTCTACAGCCCATGCTGACCTAAAGTGGTGGAACCCTTTGTGGACTTTTGGACCCCTAAGGAATCCTATGGAAACTTCTAGAAGCTTCCCAGTAAAATACCGAAAAAATCAAAAAATTTCTGGAACCCCAACAACAACTTTCCATATATGAATCTTTACCTCTGGACCATTCCGAAGCTCCTCATGATGTTTCGGATCCCATCCGAGACTCCAAACAACCTTCGGACTTCACCATACTAATATCTCATTACTACCCTAGCGCTACCGAATGTTAAGCGTGCGATCCTATGGGTTCGAGAATCATGTAGACATGACCAAGAATCCTCTCCGGTCAATAACCAATAGCGGGACCTGGATGACCATATTGATTCGTTCATATTCCACGAAGATCTTTATCGATTGAACCACGATATCAAGGATTCGGTATATCTCGTATGCAATTCCCTTTCTCCGACGATATGTTACTTTCTCGAGATTCGATCCTCGGTATCTCTATACCTAGTTCAATTTTGTTACGGCAAGTCTCTCGACTGTGCATTGAAATTAGTTTAATACTACTGTTTCTTTGTACCACTGTTGCATGTCTATCTTGCCTATTTTGCATGTCTTGTCAAAATTATTGGTATTACTTAATACCTAAAAATAATGTACCACTAAATCCGTCATCTGGTACTAAGAAGCATGTCGATGACACACGCAAAAGGTATGTGCGGCATTCAAGATTGATGCTCGCATGAGCACGTGTGTTGAGAATTCTTAACGATCCAAGTTATAAGCGGAAAGAAGATTGAACAATTTACCTACAAGTAAAGTTGGCCGGGGTCATCAACAAATCCTAAACTTAATAAGAGTTGATGAAACCTAAATTATTGCCACAATTAAAGTTATACACAGTACAATAATGAATTGCAAAGAATCAAAAGGTAGATACAAATATTAAAGTGACATAGATAGGCCTTACAGAGAGAAGATGATACAAGTTAGCAAAGAGCACCGACCCCATTTTGTGCCCATTACACTAGAGGGCTCATAATATTTTTGGTCGACGCTATTTCATAATTATGCAAGTTCATCCTAATATTGATGGAACCGGCATACAGTAGGATTCAGAGGCATCAGGAATGACACCTTTATGGCCTGAAGCAATCCGGCATCTGGAACGAGCAGTGGTGTACATTGTCTTTCCCTGGCCAGCAACTCCTCTGGAAGATACGGGCACCGCAGATGACTCGAGACGTCTCACCTTCGAAAGGCCGCGGGGCGTCGAAGTATCTCCACGACGGACGCAAGTTGCGCGCCACTTGACCCGCCTCAGAGCCCTGCCGTGTTGCTCGAGTCGGAGTAGATGCTGCTAGCTGGGCGAGGACTGAGACACGAGGATTCCCTATCAGAGCAAGTATAATAGGATGAATTAGGCAGGATGTAAGACTTGAAATAATATATTTATGCTGAGTTGGAAGAGAGAGAAAAGAAGAGAGAGGAGAAGCGGGCTACTAAGAGCATGGTTAATAATATAGCCAGTTGTTGGCTATAACACGTTGCCGTGTCATTTATAGCCAATGGAATAGCCAACACGTATAATAGTTGGCTATAAGAAAGCACTACTTTGTCAACATATGGCCCACCTTTCATTGTCACAAAGCTTCTTAGAGGTCATGTTACAACCGGCTGTAAGTCTACAGCCCATTTCTCTTCGCTCTCTTCCAACTCAACAATAATACAATATTTAAATCCTTACAGTTCGTTTACGTCACCTTATTAAGCATGGTTAATAATATAGCCAGCTGCTGGCTATAACATGTTGCCATGTCATTTATAGCCAGTGCAATAGCTAACACGTGTTATAGTTGGCTATAAGAAACTACTATTTTGTCAACATATGGCCCACCTTTTACTCTCACAAAGCTTCTGGGAGCTCGTGCTACATCCTGTTGTAAGTCCGCAGCCCGCTTCCCTTCTCTCTCTCCTCTTCTCTCTTCCACCTCAACAATAATACAATATTTAAATCCTTACAGTCTGCTTACATCACCTTATTATACTTGCTCTTATACTACTCTAACTAACACACAGTTATAGCACGTGCTCCTGGACACTTTTTCAGAGAAAAAATGAACCATATATCAATGAAGCAGTACTTATTTATATTTAACTATTATATTTATTGGCTATAAGTTTGACTATAGATGGCGGCTAGGGTTCCCTATCCTCTCTGGCGATTCAGTGGCCGTTGAGTTCCTGTCCGTGTCTTCCTCCAGATATACAGACACAAAAGTCTTTGCGTCTCCCCTATGCTGGCGTCTAGGGTTCCCTATCCTCCGCTGAGTTCCTGTCCATGTCTTCCCTCCCGGGGCTAGGGTTTTTCTGTCGGGCGTCTCCTGCTTGACTTCCCTTGCTTTCTGGTTCTATGGCGACTCACTCTGATTCTCAATCAGCAACTTGTGGTGGCGGCCAGAGCACCAAGAGAACCAATATTGATGATTTACTTGGCCAACTGGATTTAAACGACGAAGAGTTTGACGACGTCGAGATCAATGATGATGACCCTGCAATCAAGGACAGTGTACGATGGCTTGCATTGGCAAGGGTTCATACAGAAAAAAGCTTCAGTCAGTCGGCTTTCTACCGTGACATGCGTGCTGCGTGGAACCCTGCGCAACAGATTCGCTTCCGACCTGTTGGCCCTAACCTGTTCGTTGTTCAGGCGGCGTGTCTCGGTGATTGGGAGCGTGTGATAGAGCAAGGTCCATGGCTGTTTAGAAATTGGGCTGTACTTCTAAGTCCGTATGACGGCTTCACTAAAGCTGAAGAGATCAGCATTGTCCACATGCCAATCTGGCTGCAAATTCACAAATTGCCGGATGGGTATTGTAAGAAGGAGCTTGTTGAGAAGTTGTTGAACAAGTCGGGAAAGATCCTGGAGATGAGGCTGGCGGGCAATACGCGCGGTGATTACATCCATGTTCGTGTCCGTCATGATGTTCGGGAACCGCTGACCAAGTTTGTGAGTATTGTTAGATCGAAAGAACGCCAAGTTTTTTTGGTGAGATATGAGAAACTTGCAAAGTTTTGTAGGTTCTGTGGTTTGGTTGGACATGGTCATAAGGAGTGTGGGGTTGGTATTTATGCTGAAAAAGATTTGAAGTTTGGTGAGTGGTTGTACGCCGATCCACCAAACAGGACACATGCAGGTGCAGTTTTTGAGCAGAATCCACGTAGTAGTACTGTTGGTGCTTCAGCTAGCCTTGGCTCTTCCAAGGTTTATGCCCATGATATTCTGGCTGACAAGGGGCTTGGATCGGATCAAGTTGTGGCTGACCCAGAGGTTGCTAATATGGCATCTAGCCCAAAGAAGCTTCTGGGAGAGAGCATGGACCTCGACAGAAATATAAGAAAGCGGTCGAATTTGGAGGTAGAGGGAGGTAATGGTACGCTTGTTGTTACTGTTCCTTCTCGGGTACTAGCAATTACTGATGGTAAGGGGGAGGATCTAGCTCAAAATGAATTCCTTACCAACAGTTCAAGTATTAAGCGTGCAAAAACTGACATGAGTGGTGAAGATGGCAATGTTGAATCGGCGGGCTCCCTCGAGGAGTACCACCGGGAGCAATGAATACATTATTCTGGAACTGCCGGGGGGTGGGGAACCGCCGGACAGTTCGTGAGGTGTTGGCCCTCGTAAAAGCTAACGACCCCAAGCTTGTCTTCCTGTGCGAGACAAGACAAGCTTCAGCTAAGGTGGAGAATCTTAAGTGGAGATTGGGTTTGAAAGGTTTTTGTGGTGTTTCTAGTGATGGATTAAGCGGGGGTTTGGCTCTTTTTTGGGATGAAAGCCTGCAGGTTACTGTTCTTGATTCATGTGCATGATACATTCATGTGTTGGTCCTGGATAATAGTCTTGGTGTCTAATGGAGATGTACGTTTGTGTACGGAGAACCAAGGGTGCAGAACCGACATTTGATGTGGTCTCATTTGACTCGTCTGAAAGGCATCTCTGACGATCCGTGGCTTGTGTGTGGAGACTTTAATGAAGCCCTTTGGCAACATGAGCATTTTTCAAAGACCTTGCGAGGGGAGAGTCAGATGGTGGCCTTCCGGGATGCTTTGTCTGAATGCGAGCTTTGGGAACTTGGTTTCACGGGTGCCCCATTCACATATAATAATGGCCAGATTGCTGATGGTAATGTTCGAGTTAGACTGGACCGAGCTTGTGCGGATGATGCATGGAGGGACATGTTTCCTCGGGCGCGTGTCCAACACCTTGTTTCACCGCGTTCGGATCATATTCCGGTCCTCCTGCAGTTTGCTCTGGACTGCAGTCAGCGGAGCCAGGCTGCACCCAGGTACGAGATCATGTGGGAGCGTGACCCATCGCTCCCAGGGGTTGTTCAAAGAGCGTGGAATGTGAACTTGCCTGCTGGTGACTTCGGTTCAGTTGCTGGTTCACTGATAGAATTAATGCAAAATCTTAAAGTCTGGAGTAAGCAAAAGTTTGGTAACGTTTTGAAGGAGATTGAGAAGTTACGTGCTGAATTGGATGCTATGCAACAGAGTAGTATTGATCGCTCGACTATCCGGCAGAAGATGAATGAACTAGACGAGCTTTTATACAGGGAAGAGATGTTGTGGTTGCAGCGCTTGCGTATAACTTGGCTCAAGGAGGGGGAGAGGAATACCAAGTATCTTCACCGGCGTGCTATTTGGCGTGCTAGAAGGAATCATATCCAGCGACTGAGGAAGGAGGACGGCTCCTGGTGTTCTGTCCCTTCAGATATGGAGCGTATGGCAGCATCCTATTTTAAAGAGGTGTATACAAAGGATCCTACATTACAGCCAGAGGTGATGCTGGATAGTATAGCAAGTAAGGTAACGGATGATATGAATGTGAAGCTTTGTGCCCCATTTACTGAAAGAGAAGTGTCCGATGCGCTGTTTCAAATTGGTCCACTGAAGGCACCAGGTCCAGATGGTTTTCCAGCTCGTTTTTTCCAACATAATTGGTTGGTGTTGAAGGAGAAGGTTGTGGAAGCAGTTTTGGATTTTTTTTGTGACCGGAATTATGCCAGATGGGGTCAATGATACGGCAATTGTTCTTATTCCAAAGGTGCAACATCCAATCACCCTCAAGGATTTTAGGCCAATTAGCCTCTGCAATGTTATCTATAAAGTTGTTTCGAAGTGCATGGTTAATAGATTGAGGCCATTTTTACAGGAGCTTATTTCAGAAAATCAAAGTGCCTTTATTCAGGGTCGACTCATATCTGACAACTCAATTATTGCTTTCGAATGTGTGCATTACATTCAGTCTTTGAAGGAAGGGGCTCCGGGTTTTTGTGCATACAAATTGGATTTATCTAAAGCCTACGATCGTGTTGACTGGGATTTTTTGGAGAAAGCCTTAATTAAGTGGGGTTTCTCCCATACTTGGGTTGCTCGCATTATGGCTTGTGTTAAGTCTGTTAATTACTCGGTGAAATTCAATGGCAAGTTACTGGAATCATTTACGCCGACACGGGGTCTTCGTCAAGGTGATCCATTGTCTCCCTTCCTCTTCTTTTTGTTGCTGATGCCTTGTCTGCTCTAGTGAATAAGGCCATTCTAGAGGAAGGTTTGGAGCCGGTGAAGATTTGTCGCAGGGCCCCAGGGATCTCTCATCTTTTATTTGCGGATGATTCACTTCTATTTTTTCGAGCCTCGGGACAGCAGGCGGCAGTGGTAAAAGGTTTGTTGAACACTTATGCTTCATCGACGGGGCAAATTATAAACCCCTCAAAGTGTTCCATCCTTTTCTCTGACAATTGCTCAACGACAGTCATGAATGAGGTGAAGGATATTCTTGAAGTAACTCAAGAGGTTTTTGACCCTAAGTATCTAGGTCTTCCGGTCCCGGATGGGAGAATGCATAAGGGAAGATTTGAATCTATACTAAAGAGGTTAAGCAAAATTCTAGTTGATTGGAGTGAACAATACATGTCTTCTGGGAGTAAGGAGATTTTGATTAAGTCTGTAGCTCAGGCAATACCCACTTATGTGATGAGCGTATTTCGATTGCCAGCGTCGATTTGTGATGAAATGACTCGCTTGATGCGACAGTACTGGTGGGGTGTTGAGAAGGGCAAAAGAAAAATGTCTTGGCTGAGTTGGGATAAGATGATTTTGCCAAAGTCCAAGGGCGGCATGGGATTTAGAGACATGCGTGTCTTTAACCAAGCTTTGTTGGCCAAACAAGCTTGGCGTTTACTGGAGTTTCCAGATAGCTTATGTTCTCAGCTACTTAGGGCGAAGTATTTTCCTAATGGAAATCTCATGGATACGGTGTTTACAGGTAATGCTTCCGCTGTTTGGAGAGGAATTGAACATGGGCTTGAGCTTGTAAAGAAGGGTTTCATATGGAGGGTGGGGTGTGGCTCTCAAATCCGTACTTGACGTGATCCATGGATTCCTCGGGGTCCATCCTTTCGACCAGTCACACCCAAACGTAATTGTCGACTAAACCGAGTCTCGGATTTTTTGAACGGCAATGGGGTTTGAAACACACAGCTGGTCAGAGAACACTTTTGGCCTTTGGATATGTTCAGGAAATTTTGAAAATCCGGACTTCTGCGCGAAGCCGAGAGGATTTCATTGCTTGGCAGCCGGAGAGGAATGGTAGATTTTCTGTTCGAAGCGCCTATCATCTAGCTATGCAGCAACATGAGGAGCTTCATGCTGGGGAGGCTTCTAGCAGTCAGCCTGATGGAAATAGGCCTATATGGAACCTGATTTGGCGGGCTGGAGTGCCGCAAAAAATGAAAATTCTTGCATGGAAGGCGGTCATTGGGGCACTGGCTACCCATAAGTGCATGCAGTATAGACACTTACGTACTACTGCTACTTGCCCACTTTGTGGACTAGAAGAGGACAGCTCTTTCCATGCACTAGTTGCATGTACAGAGGCAATGAAGTTGTGGAATGGCATGCGTTCTAGGTGGCCTTTGCCGGGGAACGAGTACTTGCTGGACAACGGAGAAGAGTGGCTGCTGAACGTACTTGCAAATTGTTCGGACAAAGTGCGGGATATGATAATTATGTTCGTCTGGCGAGTGTGGCAAGTTCGTACAGATTTAACACATGGTAAGGAAGCTGCTCCGGTGGAGGTCTCAGTAGAGTTTCTGGACAGTTATTTCAAATCAATTCAGCAGGCAAATAAGTATAGTACAGAAGAGATTGTGAAAGGAAAAATGGGGAAGGAGGAGTGGTTGACGGTACCAACTAAAAAATCCCAAGCGTCGTACAAACCGTAGACGCCGCCGATGCCGGGCAAGGTAGCTTTATCAGTGGATGGCTCCTTTTTGGCAGAAGACGGGTCAGCAGGGTCAGGCATGATACTTCGGAACTGGGATGGGAGTGTTATTTTCTCGGCACACCGCCACTTCTTTCATTGCAACGATGCTCTTGAGGCGGAGCTACACGCCATAATGGAGGGGATGGCACTGTCTCTCGAGCATACTACTCTTCCGGTGGTTGTTCAATCGGATTCGACGACGGCACTGTCTGTTCTAACTTCTAATGAGTTGGACCGATCGGCAAATGGGCATCTCATCTTAGAGATTAAGGATCTGATGGTAGGAAGGGAGTTTATTCCTATGAAAATTTCTAGGGACCAGAATAGAATAGCAGATCATCTGGCAAATCATGGTAGAACTGATCGTAGTACGGCTTGTTGGCTTCGCATAGACCATCCATGTATAGCTGAACTTTTGTCGGCTGATTGTAACTCTACACTTTTGGAATAAAACTCCCATTTCACTCGCAAAAAAAAAGTTTGACTATAGATGACGTGTTAACATCGTATAGCCAACAGTTGGCTATACTACTAACCATGCTCTCAGTAGAAGCGCCGGATCGAGCCGAACTGCCCTCAGTAAGGGCAGCAACACATGTTCGCGCTATCCGCGTCGCATGGTAACCCAGGTCGCAACAGAACGACGATCGCTGGGGATAGGAGCGGGACCCGGCTTTGGATGCCATGCCCGTTGGCCAAGCCATGTTGTGCACCCACCAGGCCACCACCACACCTGTCTATCTGTTCTGTTGCGTACTACTAGCCCCGTTACTTTCCTAAAAAAAAGAGTCCCCGTTACATGTACTATGTTGCATGCTTTGCAACTAGCTGAGCAGTGGGGGAAATATGAGATGATACCACCTCTAGCTGAACACTGCACGCAGCGTCTGCCCCTGCCGCCCAAGTGCCCAACTGATTTCTTCCGGCTTTATTGTCTTTTTACAATGACTTGACATGCATTAATCATACGTGACGGTGACGCGACTCCCCTCGTCACGTACAGGTGCGGGGTGGTTGATCGAGCACGAGACTCTTCTGCTGGCTTGAATATACTCCGTCCGTTTCTAAATACTCCTTCCATACGAATATACTTGTCATTAAAATGGACAAAAAGAAATCTCAGTAACTTTTTGGTCTATGATCGCCGGAATCGGAGGACGGACGTACGGACATAAGTTAGTAACCACAGGTAGAAATACTCCACATGGGCCCAGTTAATCAATGGTACTGTAATGTGCTGTTTTTCGCGGGAGAGGGTAATACTGTACGCATCAGCTAGCTAGCTAGCTTGCCCATATTGCTCTACATAGAGACCCACGTGTGCACACGTACGCGGTAAACTATGCATGTCAGACGTGCAAATACTCCTCATTTTTTAAAGCAAGTCTACTGCTTGGAACTCTCCTACTTTCTATATTTTCGTGAGTTATGGGAATCTCCAATACTGATTCAAATTTTCCTAACATCCATCCGCAAACAGGGGAACCAGTTTAGAGACACGAATGCGGGAGCCGGCCAATGTATCTGCATGCATTTCGAACAAGGTTTAAGCAAATGGGACGTAATTCATGCAAACTGACTGATTTTCATAGAAACCGGAGCATACTTATTACAATTCAAACATTTTTCAATTAAAAAAGGAGCAGCTGACCTAAACCTATCATACGGCGGCGCCCTCGTCCACTTCTTTTGTCTTCCGCGTCGGTGATCACGTCCTCCATCAGCCGTCTCCATGAGCGCTTACGGGGTTTAAGACCCACGAAGTGAAAGTGTGGTCTCCGGCGAGGAATAGTAGGACATGGGTGACGGACCGGCCCACTTGGGACACATGTGTGCCGCTTCCCATGCCCTGCTCATCTTGGAGGAGCCCGCGACCTGTCCGTCACCGGTGTCGGTGGACGCGAGGTTGATGATGCACCTGGACGGTCAGTGTCCACCTGCCACATGTGCCCCCGAAAGTTGGAGGGCGGCGTTCTCGTCCTTGACCACCCGCTCCACTAGCGCGTGTGCTGCCACGTTCGTATCCGGTTGTATTGCCTTTGCATTGTGTGGGGCGTGTTGAGCACACGCAGTCTCATAGAGCACCCACTGGAACACAACGAAGTTCGGGTTCACGGCGACCATGGTGGCCACGGCCTCCTTGCTTGAGCGCTCGCCGTAAATTTGGCCCTTTGCCAGACGGGGTTGCTCGAGGAGGAACATGTTGTACCGCTGCTCCTCCTGCGCCTGCCAAAACAAAGACATAGGAGCCGGCGCCGGCTGCTCCTCCTCTGCCATGGCGGCGTCGAAGTGCGCCCGCGCCTGCTCCATGGTCAAGCTGGCAGGAACAGGTGCGGGAGGCCGCGTGGTGCCATCATCCAAGGACGTCTCCATCGTAGGGTCGTCATCGGAGACCTTGGGCGAGTTAACTGGCATGTCATGCTCGATCCATCAAGCAGCTACAAGGGCGGCCATCTCGTGCTTCTGCTCCGATGACAGGCTCTCCCACAAAGCGCTAGAGCTTGCTGTCATGGCAGATGTGGTGCAAGGGAGGAGGAAGTAAAGGTGATATGGTGTGGTATGGAGTTAGCGAGTGTGGGCGCCTTTAAATAGCGGACTCCAGAGAGGCCAAGCGTCTAGACCCATCAATGCACGGCGCTGGAGATGGTGCCTCGACCGACAAGCCTGCTTAATGGCGGCATACGGATGGACAAGTATTGAACGGGCGTGATACATATCCTCGTCTAGTAAACTTCTTTTTGGCATTGAATTGGCGCAAACACCAGGGACACGACACTCTCGACCAGCGCGCCGCATCAATTCCGGGCCCAGTGAGAGGTTGTGTCCGCTCTGGACCGGTGTCAATGCAGAGCGGCCGCTCTGCGACAGCATGGATGTGGACAGCTGGCATCAGGCGGGTGCTACTTCTTGAGCTTGCGTAGATTTTTCCCTTGAGGAGGAAAGGGAGATGAAGCAAACTAGAGACAAGTATTTCCCTCAGTTAAGAACCAAGGTGTCAATCCAGTAGGAGGCACAAGCAAGTCCAATCTATGCACCTGCACAAAATAACAAACACTTGCACTCAACGCGAAAAAGGGGTTGTCATTCCCTTCATGGTCTCGAACCAGAGTGAGATCTATAGATATGTATAAAAGATAAACAAAAAGGCAAATTAGAGTAAATTCAAATAAATTATAGCAAGGTATTTTTGGTTTTTTGGTTTATAGAGCTGAAAATATATGATGAAAAATAGACCCGGGGGCCATAGGTTTCACTAGAGGCTTCTCTCTTGAAGATAGCATACGGTGGGTGAACAAATTACTATTGAGCAATTGATAGAAAAGCGCAAAGTTATGATGATATCTAAGGCAATGATCATGAATATAGGCAACATGTCAGTGACAAGTAGACTGAAACGATTCTGCATCTACTACTATTAGTCCACACATCGACCGCTATCCAGCATGCATCTAGTGTATTAAGTTTATAAGAACGGAGTAATGCCTTAAGCAAGATGACATGATGTAGAGGGATAAACGCAAACAATGTGATATAAACACCATCTTTTTATCCTTGATGGCAATAATAGAATACGTGCCTCGCTACCTGTTCTGTCACTGGTTGAGGACACCGCAAGATTGTACCCTAAACTAAGCACCTCTCCCATTTAAGGATGGCAATTTTATCCATGGACATGGATATCCATGGGTATCCGACCAGAATGGATAGGGTTCGGATATGCTTTTGTGTCCATGGGCGGCGCCCCAACCCGACCCGATTGTTCGTGGGTACGGCATGGATATAATCTTGTACCCATGGATATACCCAAACCCGACCCGATAGAAAGACTTAATGGGGAAAAATCTGCTACCCCTGCCCCATGTTCACATCTCCCACGGCAATTTTAAACTTTTTTTAATCTAAAACATGCATAAGAAATTACATCGTAACTTTTATAAGTTGACAGTCAATCCCCTCTGAAACATACTCCAACACCCCTTCCCTTATTTTTATCTCCTTCTTAAATGACTCGTCATTCTCATCTGTTAGAAAAATACTAAATGATCTTAGGTTGCTACTGGATGTTGATTTACCCTATGTGAAGCCTAGCCTGCCACGAGGTGAAGAATGGAAGAGTTTATGTTAATATTGTGTTAAGTCTTATTTATATGTCCCAGGAGGACCCAATGGATATCTAGTGGATATGGATATCCATTGGATTTGGACATGGACATAATTTTTCACCCATGGATTTTTTTCATGGGCGGGCAAAGACTGTCTTCATGGATATGGATATGGATTTTGATATTGTTCAACCCGATCCAAACCCGACCCATTGCCATCCTTACTCCCATTGCAAGAAAAACAAATCCAGTTGGCCAAAACAAAATGATAGTCCGAAGAGAAATACAAAGATATCTTAATCATGCATGATAGTCCGAAGAGAAATACAATGATAGTCCCAGAACGCCGACAGTATTAGTCCGGGAGTAGATCCGCACCTCCTTCGAGACTAATAGTAAACCTCCGCTTCTACCATCATGACAGGGGACCACAATCCTATGATCCATCATCGGTTTCCTCATTATCTCATCTGCCTTAGTATCGTCCAAATGCGTTTCAGACAGAAAAAATGCATCTGGGTTATTCCGCCTCTGGATGTCCAGAAGCGATCTCACTGTCGGGGCCCCAAGCAAACCCCGACAGTTCCAACTTATAATTTTCATTGCGCTCGGCGACCCTCCCTGGAGGAGGACGCCGCTGATTCTTCTGTCGACTCTGACATATTGGCCTTCAACATTTTGTTATCATGTATCTTTTGAGGGGTACTCATGTGGGTTTTATCAATCTGTCCTCCACCTGTGTGTTCGATCAATATGACTTGATCAGACACAAAACCGAGTGGCGGTGCCATAGAGGAGTTGGCTGCTGTATTAACAGTCCCATCCTGACTAATGAGACGCTTTCTAGTGAACGGCACAACATATTTCCCTTGAAGACCGTCCCCTCTTTCCGTGTCCATGCTCACAGATTCCTGTGGGTTTAGATCTCCATCATTACCCCTCCTTGCACCTCTTGGTGCCGTGTTCCTGTCATCACCAAA
>NW_025230240.1:13873-15591 GCF_018294505.1 Triticum aestivum | reverse complement strand
CTCGATGCAGGGAGTAGGATTTTATGAAGTTAAATATTGAGAATATATTATTTTATTTGTGCACTAAAAATTGAAAGCAAATATGATTACATTTTCAAATATAAGAATTTTGCAAACATATTTGTGTCTTCGGTATGTTTAATTTGTTATTGATATTTTAATATATGTGTTTTTCTTTATTCTTTACTTGCTAATTATGCATGTCATACTAACTATAATTTGATGATCAACTGCATTCTCCAAGTTATATTTGTATCTTTTGGCTGAAATTTTTTGTCATGTTGCTTAGTTTTCTCTATAAATAAAAATTTAGTAGTTCCCATTATTTTCGTGTAGGCATCAGTTAATTTGCCAAAGGTATGCAAGATTGGCATATTTATTTAGTGAGTTTGTACTGAAATTGATTTTTGCTTTTTATATAGTATAGATATCCATAAAGTCTCTGTTGGTAGTTATTTTCTTCCATAGACGTGGACAACAATACCAAGGGTGGACACTTTGAGAGCAAAATATAAGCCACGCGTGGTATATTTTCGCTATCATACCAGTCCCTTTTTCTTATTACCAAAAAAGAACCCTTGATATATTTTGGCTCAATATATGAGACACGTGCACTCACAGTAGCAAGGTGCATGTAGAAAATGTCATTTTTTGATCGTCCCACCAATTCTTCACTTTCCCATTATGGTCTTCTTAACTTCTCCGTCTTCTTTCCCCTAGTCGTACTTTCACATATTAAGATTTTTCATCTTCGCTGATCCCTTTTCTCTTTGGGCGTTTATAGGCGCCGGTGCGCCGGCCGAAAGTTTCGGCCGGTCCAGCCCGGCCGTTCGATTTGAGCCACGCGACCGTTGGATCCAAGCGGAAAAAAAAACGAATCGCCCCCAGCTCTCTTCTTCCTCAGGGAGTTGGTTGGATCCGCATGTCCCGTTCGGGGGAGCGCGGCGCCGCGCCTCCTGTCCCCTCCGATGGTCGTCGGTGCCCACCCTCACCGGTCTTCCTCGTCGCCGCCGGACCCCGCCCTCGCCGGCTGTCCTCGTTGCCGGTCCCCGCCCTCGCCGGCTGTCCTCATCGCCAGTTCTCATGCAACAACTTCACCTGTGTTGCAGCAGCTCTTAACGGCGACGGTTGTAGCTCGGCCGCCGCCCCTCGCCATTGATGCTTGCTGCAGGAAATTATGTCGACGGCGGCCGTCAGTCAATCAACGCCGTTTTGAACGGATGTAGCAAAAAACTTCATCCGTAGTAGCAAAATAAACTACGGTTGCAGCAAAAATCAAACACCGTCGCTGTCTTTCGTGAGGTCGCAACTCCGTCTTACATGGATGTAGCATAAAACTTCACCGGTAGAAACAAAATTCTACTATGGTTGCAGCAAAAATCAAACACCGTCGCCGTCTTTCGCGAGGTCGCAACTCCGCCTTACATGGATGTAGCAAAAACTTCAGCGGTAGTAGCAAAATTCTACTATGGTTGCAACAAAAATCGTCGTTGTCATCATCGTGAGGTCGCAGCTCCGCCTGATGGATGTAGCAAAAAAACTTCGCCAGTAGTAACAAAAGCCAACTGCGGTTGCAGCTTCCCCTTGTTGTGCAGTTCAATTGAAGCTTTTCTGTCTATGGTTGAAGCTTTTTTCAATAGCTGTTGAAGCTGTTTTAGGTGATGGTTGCAAACACTAGTATACGCTGGGTGCATCCAGCCATGGCGGCAGGCAGCCAT
>NW_025230240.1:12020-12745 GCF_018294505.1 Triticum aestivum | reverse complement strand
ATGGTAAATATTTCATCATATTTCTTTCAAATATTGGAAAACATGTGATTCTTTTTTAAGTGGTATATAAGTGTTGAATGAGGTACATAGTACCGCTGCTCTTGTTTCCGAATTAAACTATCGGATTGGGTGCCTGGCAATCATGTGCCTAATATATAAGATTGGGTAACTACATGGGTTAGCTTAAATATCAATTGAGTCTATCATGTTCAGAATGCTGTAATAACTGTCGCGCGCAATAGATTTACCTTATGAGTAAAAAATTATATTATTTTTTGTAGTTCTATTAATAATCATATACAAACATATGATCTGACTACCAGATTATTAACTTATAATCATAATCGCACCTAGGAACAATAACAATATATGTATGTTTTTATGGGAACAATATATGTGTGTCTGTTATGTGACAGTACGCTTAGCATTTTTATTTCAAACATATGACGTGGCAAATTTGTTATGTAGACATCTTCTTCATCCTTGAATAATTAGTGACAATGTCTATGCTTTCGTTTTTTGACTAAAGAAATATTCTTTTTCTGAAATGTTTTGTAGTATTTTTTCCTGTTCATACCAACATATGTCGGACTTATGGGGAGCGATCTAGTAAATGAGTTTTTTCAATGCGTGATGTAGTTTGTATTTTTATGCTCTAATTAGTAATAGTAATTATTCTTAATAAATTATTAATATTTCATATTAAAATTTTGAAATTATGTTTG
>NW_025230240.1:0-9533 GCF_018294505.1 Triticum aestivum | reverse complement strand
GGCCCTCCTCCTCCAGCGAGAGGTACTCCTCCCTCCTTCCTCCTCCTCCCTCCCTCCCTAATTATAGTTATTAGAGAGTAGATATTTTGAACCCTATCTAGTTGAAAAAATGTAGGTTCTTAGAATAATGTAGGTTATGATCGAACCCTAGCTAGGACAAATTAGGTAGTATGAACCCTAGGTTTTTAAATTAGCTAGGTTTTTAAATTAGGACAAAAATTTAGCTAGGTTTTTAAATTAGGACTGAAATTTATCTAGGTTGATAGAATTTAGGTGTTTTAGGTGTATTTAACAGAATTCTAGGTGTTTTAGTTATTTTAGGTGTAGTTAACAGAATTCTAGGTATTTTTATTTAGTTAAAGCAATTGTTGTTATTTTTTTAGTTAAAGCATTTTTTTCCTATTATATGCAAATTTGCAGTGGACATGGCGTATTTTGAACATGTTACATTTTGGACATGTCATATTTTTCCAAGTGGCCTATGTTTTGCCAGAATGTCGATTCGTTTACGCTATGGAAAATTTCAGGCGCTCGATATGTCCTCCTTTTAGCAAAGGTCATGCAAAATTTTGCTAAGTCTTTATTAATTTTGTTTTTATAATTAAGCATTTGTTCTCGACGTCGATGATGTCTGGCCCACATCCTCGTTGTCGACTCGGCGGAGGAGGCTTTCTTGATTATAGGGGCCATGTCCGGGACTAGGCTCCGCCGGGCTGGTACTGGGAGGTGCTACCTTCCGGGGGGCGCAGCTTGGTAAGGAGGCAGCCCATCATCGACCCGGACCTTCTTTGGTGGCAGTCGTGTGGGCCAGTGACGGTGGGGAGGCCTTCGTCCACCACGGAGGTGATATGTCACCGTGTCAGCGGGGAGGATGAGCACGTCCATCGCTACATGGTTGCGTTGGAGGGCAGGTTTGACAGTACCTGCATGGTTCTCCAGGGATCTCACTGGAGCTATAATCCTGTGATGGTTCCTTCTCTTTGGGTGTCCATCGCCCACGCCGATACCCGTCGTTCGCTAGGGTTCTAGTTGTATTAGTGATGTTATATGTATGATACTATTCGAGATGTATTAATGATAATATTCGACGATGTACTGACGCAAGAGATGATTTAGTTTTGTTATTGAATGCATGCTAATTTGAATACAAATTCGTTTTATGATTTAGTTTTGCTTATTGCATGCACGTCTGTTTCAACTATGAACATAGAAATGTCTGACGATGATAGCGAAAGGGAATTCGGTATGTGCGAATACTGCGAAGAAGACCACGGCCTTTGTGACAGGCCTCACCTAGTTGGTGGGAGGCACTTCAGCATCAAGCTGGATGAGAACTTCGAAGTGCATACAGTAAATCACAACGATAAGTCTTTTTTCGTAATTAAGCATGATTGCTGCTTCTTTTGCTTCAACTTATAATTTATATATTTTTACTATTCTACTAGCATATCCCCTGCCATGCAAGAATATATGTATTGGATAAGGTTGGTTTCAGTACTATGGAAACTACGGAGGTAAAAAGAGTTAACTTGAGGACCGAGCATGGTTATAGCTTTCTTGAAAAATTATACAATACAAACACCTACACCCATTTTGAATGCAAACAATGGAGAGCACTATGCAAGGCCTATGCATTTGAGCCTGATACGCTTATCACCTTTGATATTCGTCCGAAAGATGATATTGAAGATAATATCAACATCTGGGTCGATGTGCAGACGCCTCTAATTATACCATTATGTAAGTTTCTCAACCATATTTATGTCTTGGATATTTTTTATTCAAAAATAGTTGACAACTAATTTATATTGACAACTTATTTCCATTAAAGCAAACATGTCCGGCGCTTGATAGACATGACCTACTACTGTCCCGGGGCTGAACTAAAGTGCGAGGAGACAAGTTATTATGTTTCATGGCTTGAGGATCTTCATACCGTCAAGACAAATTATTTTCCTAAACTTGAAAATCTTAGTACTCAAAACGTGCGACCAATAGTGTTTGTACTGAACTACGGTCACATCTATTTAGGAAAGATGGTAAGGTTTTTACTATTTGTCCCCAGTTCATCTTTTGCATACATTATTTTTTAAGCTAAACTTCATTGCTAAGTATGTTACTATGATGTTCTTAAACAACGACTCCCGATGATAGTTGTGCGTCAGTGGATCGAGGCTAAATGTCGCATGTTCATGGTTAGCATACGGCCAAGACATCCAACATTGCACATGAGCGCATTCAGGATTTGTAGAAGCGAGCAAGTCTTAATAGTCAAACACTGGCCAAGCCTTCCGTTGCCATCCGCGGCCTCTTTGCCGTCCGTTTTCTTGTGGCTGACGGCAAAGACCTTCTTTGCCGTCAGCCAGCAAACGACAAAGAGTTGGCGGACGGCAAATAAGCTAATTCCAGTAGTGTGGAACAAAATTATGAAGGATCACAGAGAAGTACTAGGGGACAGTAATCAGAAGCGCAACCCACAATTAGGAGACAGGTTCATCTGCATGCTTCTATATTATGAATCAGGAGCGCTTCACATGTTCTATGCTATTTTACCTGAGAGAGAGCAATAGGAGTGATTAGCTAGCTAGAATGAGTTTCAAGATGATGATGTGCTACACTATGTAGCTATGACGATTAGACAATATTGGTGGTAATGACTAGCTCTGATGATTATTATCTAGCATTGGTGGTAATTTTCCCTTACTTGCAACTCCTATGCTGAATTAGAGGGTATGTTGATGCTACTACTAATCATTGTTGTGAAGCAAATGCATCTAAATTTTAATCCATGAATACTGCATTTGATTTTTTTAATTTCTAATTAGTTAGTTGTAGTGTGGGGTGGAAATGTAGCGCTACTAGTACATACGATAGTAGTAACGTTAGAGGAGAAACCAGTGCTACTAGTACTTAGAATATCTGCAGCGTGGGGTAGAAAACGCGCTACTGCTAAAATTTAGCTGTAGAGCCGTAACAGTAGCGCGGGCACCCACGCTATTGATATGCAAAAAACCTACGCTACTGGTAAGGTTTTTCCTAGTAGTGTGATAGTCCAAGTTGAATACCAAAACAGATCTTGCACCAAAACCTAACATCTAAAGCTGGAGGCTCCAACAAAGCAGCTTGCCGAGTCTGGGGCTCACAACGGCCCGGCACACTCTCAGAGTCCACCGCCATCCTCAAATACGGATCCATCTTCAGAGCAGGTACTGACGCATGGACCATGCCAAACCTGTCGTTGACGCCAAGCTAGATTGTATGGAGAGGGGATTGTCAGCAACCTGGGCCTCGCTGAGCCACAACCACTACCCATCCCACGAGAAAGACATGGACTACATATACAAGAGAGGCAGCTACACACAATTTGGCTCGGAGGGATGGAAAGATTTCGGCCTCGGCTGGCTCTCGCTCTCTACTGATCATCTTCCTCCCCTGTTCCCTCCATGGACTCCATTAGATATAGGTCCCAGTTCCTCCTCAAATGACTTGTAACATCTGGATCATTGCTAGTTGAGCCAATATATACTATATTGCTAACAGAAAACCGGCTCATGCGGCCATTACTGACGTGTAGATGTTCACAACTATGACTGCACAAGTGAGCATGACAGGTTGGTTGATACTATCGCTAGTAGTGTGAAGAAAGAGTATTGAGTTTAGACCACAGGTTGCTCACACGGATGTTGGCACGACAATAGACATTCCTACTCTCAGCTGCCACAGCCCACAAGTGCGCGTGATCAGAATGATATCCATGGCAATTTGCTGCTATACACGGTTCAACTCCCTTTCTTTGGACGTTGAACATCGTCGTGCATAATCCCCCCCCCCCCATTGTCTTTGCAAGGTGCGAGTAGAACACCACCATCATAAAGTCTAGGCTGCTTCTTGACTCCATGAAAAAATGACTTTCATTAATGAGCTGTTTTAACATGGTCCCTCTTACCTCCTCAGCCTGCAAGAACCGTGCATGCCATGTGGCCGATCTGGTCTCCAAGGAATGAACTGTGTTTTCAGGGAACAGGCTGGACTGGCATGACTACGCTGTGGCGACTGGCAAGAAGTGGTGATGTACATTGGAAGATTGCCCGTACTCTCTAGGGATGCTAATTCATCACATGGATATAGTCTCGTATGTGAGTGCTGGCTCTATGCCTTGCGATCACTGGAAACAACCGTGTGCCATAAACGGTGCTCTTCTAAGGTGTGTCCAGGCATGGCTCGAAGCGCAAGATCACCAACGTGGAGGATCAGTCTAGCATCGGGCCAAGTGGTGCTCACGGTCTAGGCTTGTTGTCCTGAAATGGCATGTTAATGTTACGTGCTCTATTACCAATCTAAGCTACTCTTTAGACCGGTGCTACAGTCCAGCTAGCACTCTTGTATTTTCCTGTAACATAGTCAGCTTCTGTTCCTGGTTCCTCTCATCCCTATCATGACAATACTAGAACTTCAATTATTGCGTCCTAGGTTGCTGACAAGGGAAAAAGCAAGGCAACTTCCTCTTATATCATGAGCTAGTATGAATTGCATGATGTACCACGCAAGGAAAATGAGCTAGCACTCAATTATCCCGCTGTCACTGTCCGGCGCATGGAGGTTTTCCCGGAAGAGGGAGAGGGAACGAGGAGTGGGCTGAGGTCATCTCGGATGACGTATGACCCGATGTGGACGATGTAGGAGCAGTTTCGTACAATCTCTAATGGTGCAAGAAAAAGATGTTCTGTTAGGGCCTCTGTTTTCATGGGACGGGTAAACTTTTGTGTCATTTTTCTACGAGGTATGCGTCAGTTAGACACTCTGGAAGATATGCTTGGCTCATCTTTGGCCACTTCGGTTACAACTTAGGCACAATCTAGAGATTGTTTTTTTATCGACGGAGACGTGCTCCCAGCTGTGCTTTTGTACTCTGCTAGATCGATTAATTTCATAATCAACTAATATACAGGGTCAATTGAGTCAATGAACTTTATGGAGTTTACGTGATATAAGTCGAGTTTCCTTTCTATTAAGCTATGAAACAAACCGATATAGCGAGATTCAATGTGATTTGGCGTGTTATTATGAAATAACTGCGGAGACTGACCAGGGACAAGGACCACCCTTCTCCTAGGTAGTCTCTACCTGTTCTATTGTTCCACCACAAAGAATCAATCCGAGGGCTGTTGGGGGCGAAGCCCACCACTACCTGGATGGAACCGCCTGTCCTTTCAGCCCCCACATTCAAACAGTATCATGAATATTACAGTATTGTACAGTATATCCGTGATCATCGCTCGAATAGATCACGGCCCGAGAGTATAGCATGGCAAACAGACAAGGATGTAGGACCACTGATTAGACTCTTGCATACATATACTAATCATATAGGATAACAGGTAAAGTATCAAAACAAGTTTAATAAAAACAGGTTATGCAACAAAATAAGGTCTCTAGATAAACCAGTAATAGTATCACGACTCTACTGCAAACAATAGAGAGAAGGAATAGGCGATGTCAGAATGATTAGGGGAGTTTGCTTGCCTGGAAGCTCTGCCAAGAAGGAAGGATCATCATCGACGTAGTCGTACTCGAGAGCAGCAGCAGTCTTGGGGTCTACCGGAAGAATAGAGTTGAGAGGAGAAACAAATAAATAATGGAGCAATCAAATGCAACACAATGCATGTCATGGCAATGTGTGATGATGATATGCTCTAATGCATCCCTAAACATTTAATAGAAGTCTGACAATGTTTTCCAAGTTCCAGGTATTATTTCGGTATATTGATCCAGGGGCAAAATATCCAGGTTCATTATGTTAGAGGGGTGTCGCGGGTATGTGGACGGCATAATCGGATTCGTTATATTTTTCTGAGCAACCTTCATACATAAATTATTTTCATCTTACTTATGGTTTACTTTCTATTATTTTTCAAAGATCAAATGAATTTTTGAAATTACTGGATTTAATCTAATTCAAAATTATATTAAATGTAAATGCTATGTGCACAGAGAAAGTGTATATAGTAGTGTGCATAAGAGGATGACAGTGGGCCCAGTTGACTGCTTAGTCAGCTGTCAACTATGGACCAGTTGACTGGTCAATTGACTGAGGTTAATCCAGTTTAGATAATTAGTTTACTTAGTCGTGTGGGCCCCATATGTTAGTGGGGTTGGGGGTAGTTAGTGGCTAATTAGCCAACTAACAGCATGTGCCCACATGCCAGTTGTCCAGGGTGTGGTTTCGACTGCGCGCGCTGGCGCAACAAGCCGGTGACCAACAGGGGCGGCGGCGACGGCCAGACTTGGGCGGAAACGCGCTAGGGCGGCCATTTGACGTGCGGCTAGTCAGGAGAGCATGCGGGCAGTGCCTCACATTGACTGGTGGCGGTGGCTTGGCTGGGGACGACCTAGAATGACGACGACAACAACGAGTAGTGGCAGCCAGAGGTGGAGCTCAACGGAAACGGGTGCTGGGGGCACGGCAAGACGACCGGACATGTTCGTTGGGATCAAGTGGAAGTGCTTAGCGCAAGGCGTCCTCGGGCGCCGAGCTTCAACGGCAGTAGATGTTGGAATAAGCCACGTCGCATGGTGTGGTTGGACTCGTCGGGCGCGTCGGATGCGCGTGGAACGGGCAGGATGCACTGGTGGTGTCGGGCTCGTCGGGCGCGTCGGGTGCACGCGGGACGGGCGGGACGCAGCGGAAGTGTGATGTATGTGTGTGCATGGCGGTGTGTGGCCGTGTCAAGTTCGTAGGTGCGTGTGTGTGTGAGCCCGTGTGCGTGCGTGTGTTGGAGTTAGAGGGTGTTTGTTTCCAGGGACTTATTGGTTTAGGGACTTAAAAAAGTCCCTATAAGTCCCACATATACCAAACACAAAGGACTTATTGGGACTTATTGTGGTGATTTGGGACTTATCAAATAAGACTCTCAGGGAGGAGCTTATTGGGACTTATCCCGGGCTGGACCTACCCCACGTCGCTCCAGGCTCGTTCCCCGCACGCCGCCTGCCTCTTGGTCCAATCGCCGCCGCCGCCCCGCCTCTCGCCCCGTCACCGCCCGTCGCCGCCCCGCCTCTCGCCACGTCGTCGCCCCGTCGCCGCCCCACCTTAGTTCGTTCGGCTTTGGTTCGCCGCCCCGCCTCGGTTCGTTCTGCCTCGGTTCGTTGCAGCGGTGCCTCCAATCGCCGGACAGGCCCTCTCCCGAGCCTCGTTGCAGCGGTGCAACATGGACTTATAAATCCCTGTAAACAAACAGGTAGGGACTCGGGACTTATAAGTCCCTGTGAACAAACAGGTAGGGGCTTATGACTTATAAGTTGAGACTTAAAAAAATCCTAGGACTTATGAAACAAACAAGGCCTTAGTTGGCTTGACTCGTGCATGTGGCGTGGAGGAGATGTGCATGCACCATGCAGTTGCAAGGCCGTTGCGATCAGATGGATCGAGCCGCGTCCAGCGCATTTGTGCGTTTGCGTGAGGCAGAGCGGATCGCATGCAGCAGCCAGTAGTTCGTGCGTGCGTGGGCGTTAGAAGTGTGGGCGCTACGTCGCTGCCGAGGGCTACAAAGCCGGTTGTAATCATGTTTGTAGTGAGGTAGTTGGAGCTGAGCCAACGGGTTGAAACAAAGAAATAGTAAGCCGTACGTGCGGCTGGGTTCTTTGTGTACTTGTGTTTTGCTCTTTCTTCTTCTACCTCCGTCCAAAGCTAGTCTAGAGCTGCAACAACAGTAGACGCAGAGGCAACATGGCCGGCAGAGCCAGGCTTCGGCTCCAATGGATTCTATGGCCAGACCACACAATCGATAAGGGGGATAGGGTAAACATGCGCAGCTCACCGAGGGAGCTCACGGTGGCTCGTTAAGTGGATGGGAGCGCAGTATGGCGTCGGAGTCGAGGAAGATGTCCGACGGTGTTTCGAGCAGGAAGACGGCGCGATCCGATGATGTGGTGGCTCCGGTCTTGAGCTCATGGTCGAGGAAGAGGAAGCGGGCGACGGGCGATCTCCTGGAAACGTCGGGGCGGAGAGATGCGGCCGGTGGCTACGCGGGCTAGCAAGCAAAAACTATGGTTGTGGCTGCCATGGCGAAGGAGGAAGCATCTGCGCGCAGGGAGGGGGAAAAAGATCTAGGCGTTGTCCAAGGCATCTGCGGTGGAGTCCTTATCCACCCCCGATCACGTGTAGAGAGGCGCGGGACCGTGCGGTCGGTCGGTCGCTTGCTGGGAGGCCTAAGTGTACAGTAGCATCTTTTCTTTTTTTCACATTCCTTTCTTTCTCTTCTGGTTTGCCTTTATTTTAATAGCAAGTGACTTTTGTTGCAGATGAAATTTGTCCCATAAATAATAGGGAATATATTGAGTTAGCACGCCGAGTTCCAAAATATTTTCAATAGTTTAATTATTGATTGTAATTGAAATGGACCAACTAAATGTTGCTATTGCAATTTTAAATAGGTTAATGGCATTTGAAATATTCAAATAATGTCTTTTTATGCATGACAATTACTTAGAGACTATTTGCAATGTTATGAACATTTTTGTTTTTATGTTTGAAGAAACAATAAATTGACATGGGATTTGAATTTGAATTTGAATTTGACTTGGGTTTTTATCTAGGAGCAGTTAAACTTAGCAAAACAGGATGACGTGGCATCATTAGTCACAGATCATTGTAGCATAATTGCAGGGGTGTTACAAGTAGGCTGTCGTGGTTGCACATGAGGTTGCATAGGCTGGCTGGTTGCAGAGAATGCAGGGGATCCTTCTTTGTTTGGAGGTTGAGAGGATGCAGCACATCCTATGGCCCTTAGTGTGGCTGGACCTGGACTGGAGGCGTCTGGAGTAGTAGAGTCCTCTGGCGCAGAAGATCCTGATGGCCCTGGTGATCTTGTCGGCTCCATGCGCGTCGACGGCAAGGGCGACCCAGCGTTCATTCCTGACCCACGCATGCATAATGACGCGACGGGCATTGAGTTGGCCGGGGACGTCGCCTGGTCCTCCTGTCCCCTGGTGGACACGCGATTCGAAGCAGATCGGCGCGCAGGTGTGGCAGGCGCCGCTGAATCCTCCTTGGGTTCCACGCCTGCTGCTTCTTGTGCATGGACAACCTCATTTTGCACCACATTTTGATCGTCTTGACCATTTTGAATTCCGTTTTGTTCACGAACCTGCACAAGCATAACACCAAGAGTAGAACTAGAAGGAATATTAACACATTGGTAAAGTGGGGGCTAGCCCCTAAACTTCTGAAAAGATAAGTTGCAAAGGAGATATGGTAACTGATTACTTTTAACTTGTTGACACACATCACAAACTGACTCTATACTTGAATCATAAGGGAGTTTATTTCTACTAAGGACATGCTGAACAATGACTAAAGATGAATGACACAAGAGTCTATGCCAGTTTGCCGAAGATTGTTTGGTGACACTCCAAGCTTGTTTTATTTGACTGTAATGAAGATGATGATATGTTTCGGTAGAGGCCTTCCTCACATTTCCTTCTAAGGATGACTCTCCTTGTTGCCCAGTTATTAATCACAAAAGAGTAAGGAT
>NW_025230239.1:0-15594 GCF_018294505.1 Triticum aestivum | reverse complement strand
TTGTTGTAAGCGAATTCGGCAAATGGAAGGCACTTCTCCCAGTCCATTCCGAATGAGATAACAGAGGCTCGAAGCATGTCTTCTAGAATCTGGTTGACGCGTTCCACTTGACCACTCGACTGAGGGTGGAAGGCGGTGCTAAAGGAGAGACGAGTCCCCATAGCATTTTGGAAACTTTCCCAAAATCGAGAGGTGAAAAGACTTCCTCGATCCGAGTTAATTTCCAAAGGAACACCATGGAGGGACACTATTCGGGAGATGTATAAATCTGCCAGCTGGCTAGCGGTTATACTCTCACGAACAGGTAAGAAATGAGCTACTTTGGAAAGACGATCGACAACGACGAAGATAGCATTATTCCCTCTCTTGGTCCTGGGAAAACCGGTAATGAAATCCATACCAATTTTATCCCATTTCCATTCAGGAATAGCTAAGGGTTGAAGGGTGCCAGCAGGCCGTTGGTGCTCTGCTTTTACACGATGACATACGTCGCAAATTGCAATATACTGAGCAATTTCTCTCTTCATCCTAGTCCACCAGAATGGCGTAGGTCCTGATACATCTTAGTACTACCGGGATGAATGGTGAGAGGAGATTCGTGAGCTTCCTTAAGGATCAATCGCCTCAGGTTTCACACTTTGGGAACCACTAGTCAATCCCCGAAGTATACTACCCCTTGATCATTAATGGAGAAACAATTCGCAACTCCTTTCTGGATGTTTCTCTTGATGTGTGAGATTCCCGGATCTACCTTCTGTGCTTTGATAATCTGATCCGTAAGGGTAGGTTTTGCCACCAAGGTGGAAAGAAAACCTTGAGGTACAATGTGAAGGTTAAGCTTCCAAAATTCCTCATGGAGAAGCGGTTGACTTTGTTGTAACATCAGATTGTTACAATAAGATTTACGACTTAGCGCATCAGCCATGACGTTGGCTTTCCCTGGGGTGTAGGTTATTCCTAAGTCGAAGTCTGTGATCAACTCAACCCAACGTCTTTGCCTGAGATTCAAATCCGGTTGGGTGAAAATATACTTCAGACTTTGGTGATCAGTGAATATTTCGCAACGATTACCGAGGAGGTAATGTCGCCAGGTCTTAAGTGCATAGACTACGGCTGCAAGCTCTAGATCATGAGTAGGATAATTCTCCTCATGTGGGTGCAATTGCCGTGAAGCGTAAGCAATTACGTGTCGGTCTTGCATAAGAATGCAACCTAGTCCTTGTCGCGAGGCGTCGCAGTAGATAACAAAGTCCTTGGAAAAGTCTGGCGGTACCAGTACGGGAGCAGAGGTCAGGCATCTTTTCAGTTCCTGAAAGCTGTGCTCACATTGTGGAGTCCATTCGAACTTCTTATCTTTCTTGAGGAGTTCGGTTAGTGGTTTAGCAACTTTGGAGAAGTTCTCGACAAAGCGACGACAATAGCTCGCTAAGCCTAGAAAACTCCGAACTTGCTTGACCGATTCGGGTGGAGTCCAATTAAGGACGGCTTGAACTCGCTCAGGGTTAACAGCAATACCTTTACCAGATATTACATGACCCAGATAGGTCACTTCTGACAACCAGAATTCACATTTAGAAAATTTGGCATAAAGGCGATGCTCTCGAAGTTTCTTCAACACTAGCCTTAGATGTTCGGCATGTTCTTCCTCGTTCTTGGAGTAGATGAGTATATCATCGAGGTAAACAACGACGAATTTATCCAAATACTCCATGAAGATTGAGTTCATTAACCGAGAAAAAGTGGCTGGAGCGTTGGTTAAACCGAAGGACATGACGGTGTACTCGTATTGGCCATAACGAGTAACAAAGGCCGTTTTAGGAATGTCCCCGTTTCTAATTTTGATTTGATGGTAGCCCAACCTCAAATCCATCTTGGAGAAGACTGAGGATCCAGCGAGCTGATCATACAGATCGTTGATCCTGGGAAGTGGATATTTGTTCTTGATTGTGACCAAATTGACAGGTCGGTAATCTACAACCATCCGGTCCGTACCATCCTTCTTCTTGACGAATAGGACGGGGCAAGCCCACGGAGATGAACTAGGGCGGATGAAACCCTTTTTCAAGGATTCATCGAGTTGTTTCTTAAGCTCGGCTAGTTCTAGTGGTGCCATCTTATAAGGTCTTCTAGCAATCGGAACGGTTCCGGGGATGAGGTCGATTACGAACTCAACATCCCTGTCAGGTGGAACACCTGGCAATTCCTCTGGAAAGACATCCGGGAAGTCACGGACTACCGGAATGTCCTCAAGGTCTGGCAAAGGGCTGGCGTTAAGAGAATATAATTGTCGCTTGGCTATTCGGGTCAAGACATTGACTATCTTCCCCGAAGGATGGGTGAGTTGAACAGTCCTAGAGAAGCAATCAATTTGGGCATGATGAGCTGACATCCAATCCATACCCAGAATGATATTAATATCTGAAGATTTAAGGGCTATCAAAGACGCGAGGAAAACAAGTCTGTCGACTTGGATTTCATTTCCATAACTTACCGTAGAGGTCTGCCATCTAGAACCAGGGGTAGAAATTTCCATAGTGGATGGCATGTCACAGAATGCAATGTTATGCAAACGAGCATAATTTTCAGATATAAAAGAATGAGAGGCTCCTGTATCGAAAAGAACAGATGCCGGGTGGCAATTAACAAGAAGCGTACCGAGAACGACGTTGGGATCCTCTTGAGCTTCTTCGGCAGAGATACAGTTGACATGGCCACGTGAGGCGGTGACCGGCTTGGCGTGGAATATTTTTCCTGTCGGCTTGCCACGGCCAACAGCTTTAGCAGATTGATTGGGGTTGGTCTGGGGACACTCACGCATATAGTGGCCAGATTCCCCACACTTGAAACAAGTCACGGAACTGGTACGTGGAGGAGCATTGTTGGTTGGACCCCCATAGGGCTTGGCTGGAGCAGACTGTTGAACAGGGCGAGGCGCCTGGAAAGATGGCCTCGGTGTGAACCTGGGTGGCAGGGCGGTGTTGGGTACCCACACGCGGCGCTTCTGAGGACCAGCACCGGATGAGGAACCCATATCACGGCCATGCTTGCGTGTTGCGTCATAGTCAGTCTGACCAGTTTCAGCACTGATGGCTTTATTGACAAGTTTCTGAAAAGATGTGCACTCATGCAGACGGAGGTCGCGGCGAAGCTCAGGACTAAGTCCCTTACGAAACCTTGCTTGCTTCTTGGCGTCAGTAGAAACTTCCTCGGTTGCATATCGTGCGAGATTACCAAACTCCCTGCTGTAAGCATCCACAGAAAGTCGGCCTTGGGTGAAACTGCAAAATTCTTCACGTTTACGGTCCATGAGACCCTCCGGAATGTGATGTTCACGGAAAGCCTCGCTGAACTCAGCCCAAGTAGTGACATGGCCCGCTGGGCGCATAGCTCCATAATTCTCCCACCATAGACTGGCGGGGCCTTCAAGATGATATGCAGCAAAGGTGACCTTGTCAGCCTCCGCTACCAGCGCGGAACGCAGTTTGTGAGCGATACTGCGAAGCCAGTCATCAGCGTCGAGAGGCTCGACGGAGTGGTGGAACGTGGGTGGATGTAATTTGATAAAATCACTGAGTGACACCAAATTAGTCCTCTGATGGTGTGCTGTGTTCTGTTCAATACGCTCCAACAAACGGTTGGTCTCCCGCTTGTTTCTCTCAGCTTCCATCATAACCTCGGCTAGGGAAGGAGGATGAGGCAGATTTGCATCCCTGACTTCACTGCCTTCAGCCTGCTCTTGAGGAGCAGGGTTAGTGCGCGTGTTGACCATCCTAGGTAAACAAGACAATGATTTAGTCAGGATGATAAAATTCCGACATAGGATACATAATGTAAGGAATAACTCGGAATGCAAGATGATCATCCGTATGACATGGTAGATACAGTAACTGCTTCTTTTATTCCATCGTCATACACACCATACAGGGTTTAGTACAAGACCAAACAAAGTACTAATACGGTGAAAAGAGGATTACATCTCATCGGAGGCATCCCAAGCTCCTATACATTATTTTTCTACACCTCCGGAAAGAGTACAAACTAGGTCATATCCCACGAGTCACGCGGGACGATAGAAGACACAGCTAGTGTGAACTAGTGATACTACCACTAACTCAGACCGATCCGTAGTAGTCCTCGTAGAAGTCGCCTCCATAGCCTGGAAGTTCAACATGATCATCCGGAAACAGACGGTCTCGCGGAGCTTGTGGACCATAGGGGCTAGGATGAGGCCTTGGACCAACAGACGGTGGCCTGCGGGGACCGCGAGGTGGGGTGATGCCTCCTACATCACGCCAAACCATCACGTCCGGCAGAGCAGATCTCACAGGATAGAGATCGCGCATATCTGAACATCCAGCTTGCACCGCCGGTGCGAACCGAGTCAAAGTGGCCCAGTGGTCAGCACGGGTATTGAAGAGCTCTAACCTTAAGGCCCGATTTTCACGGTCCTTATCCTCGAGCATCTCAGCAGTGGTGCGAGTCCGTGAATCCTCCTGAGTGGGGTCAGCATAAATAGCCTGGAGATACCCTTGTGCTCCCGGAAGTGATCCTGGCATATACCGGAAATCAGAGTCCCGAAACAGACCAGATCTGACTCGCATAATGGTCATCATAGAGTAGGCGGCGTCCTGCACAGCCATCTCAATAGTAACCCCGAGTCCATAGGAGCAGTGAAGAGGCTCGGTGGATCCAGGATAAGATGGAAATATCCTGACAGTGCAGAGATACTGGCTTTGATTGAAGTCCCGAAATTGCTCTTCGACCGTGTACTCAGGATACCAGCGGTATCCAGCCTCAGTCATTACCCTGACCAACTTAGCAGTATGGCCGGGTACATCTAGGCATCGAGTCAGGCGAACCACTTGATTGAGGTCGCGAGTGGCCATCTGAAAGCACAATCATAATGCAAAGGCATTAGAACTTCTAGCAAAATTTCGGCAGCATAACAGCTGTAAATGCTCAAGAAGGATTTGAGACATTTGACAAAGGATTTCGTACACACTCAACATCATCATATCAAAGTTCTGAATCCATTCTAACAACATAATGTGGTAGTAGAACTGAACTAGGCTTGTATCCATCAAACTTATAAGGTACTACTGATTAGTAACACGTGATCCTGATAGAGAGAATAGATCCTAATTCCTTAACCCCGGTGGAAGAATGGACTGACTCAGATCAGAATGTCATTAGATAAAGGAGTAAAAAGAGCCTTACGTTCCAACCCACAAACAATTCCCCTACACATAACTAAAGAATTTCTAGACTCAACATCGACCAGTTTGGCTTGGAGAACCTACAGGCAGGCCGGCTCTGATGCCAACGCTGTCAGGACCCCGACTCGATGTCACATCGATCTAGCCGGTAACACCTCATATCACTTTGCGGCCTCACGCACGGTATCCCCACGGGTGTCGCCTTACCTTTGCCCGGGACCGTTTGCGCCTTTTGGCTCACGTATATGATAGTGTCGCTAGCATCCATATGATAAGGAGCCCGGGCTGACATGACTAGTCATAAACCCAAAGTGGCACGGACTTACAGGGACAGGCATCCATGACCCAGCTTCGAACGTGTCGGTCATCAGCAAGTGGGTCCGGGCTGTAGCGCTGGGCTAGCAGGACTCCGGTAAACCGGGCTGTAGCGGGATAACAGGACTCCGGTACTCAAAGCGTGACATTTCCCCGAAGGGACAGACACAGGAACGAAGAAGGACACATGCCGGCCAGCCTAAGTGTTCCAGAGCAGTAGCAAGCTACCATGGCTCAGCGGTAACACTAGGAGACATTTCCCGGTAAGAGAGGCTACTAAAGATAAACAACTAGATAGTCAGATCCCACACATACCAAGCATTTCAATCATACACACAATATGCTCGATATGTGCAAATACAACGAAGCATCACAACATGACTCTACGACACAAGTACTTTATTTAAGGCTCAGGGAGCCATACATAACATACACAAAGGTACGGGTCTCACGACCCAACATACAAGTCATACAGTCATACAAACCAGCAGCGGAAGTAACTTGTCTGAGTACAGACAACTAGTAAAATAAAAGAGGCTTGGAAAGCCTCTATACTACGTGGTCCTTCACAAGCTCAGGGTCACCACCTGGGTCTTTAGCCTACTCGGTGATGTCAACGTCTACATAGAACCCATCAGAAGGGGTTGCAGCGTCTTCTGAAAAAATGTAGATTATAGCAACATGAGTACAAAGGTACTCAGCAAGACTTACATCAGATCCTACATACATGCATATTATCAAGAAGGGTTGGTGGGGTTATTGCAGCAAGCCAGCTTTGACTCTTGGCTAGACTATCCTACGATACTCCAACTTGAAATGGTTTTGCGCACACGAGTCCACTACTCACCACTTCAATACACTACCGAGGATCCACCTCCGTCTTCCTACGGAAGGGCCATCCTCGGCACTCACACTTATCTTGAGGCTTTTAGTAGTTTCCATTTACTTGTCTATGAACTGTATCGGCAACCAAGTAGTCCTTTACCGCGGACGCGGCTATTCGAATAGATCATGTTAATCCTGCAGGGGTGTACTTCTTCATACACGCTCTCACCACTTACCGTCGTTTACACGACATGTACTCGGCAACCTTCAAGCGGAAGCCCAACGTGGGTGTCGGCCACGACCTACCTAATCACCTAAGCCTCCAGTCCAGGTTTATCGCCTATTCAGGTTCCATCCGCAGGGAGTCCGGCCGAGGTTTCCCATACGGCCCCGAACAATGTGAACAGGGTTCCCGAGATACCTAACGGGTATTCGGTACACCCAGCCACGTACCTACCGCATCACAGCCCACCCCTACGGTCAGCGCTGTCCACGGCCTCCAGTAGGCTACAAACACCAGAAACTACTTGCAACTCCTGGACGGAGAACTAGGGTGAATAAGAAGCCGAGAGGGTCCATTGGTTTCGGGCCCAATGCATGGTAGTAGCTGATTCTTAAATCACACATACAGATCTCAGTGCTTAAGGTCGGCTTCAATGAAACAACCCACCATGTACTCCTACATGGCCTCTCATCGATACCTTTACCAAATCGTGTTCACCACACCACTCTCATTACCGACATAATCATTTCACTCTAGCCCATCACCCAGATGAACCAGACCTGACACGACTCTAAGCATAGCAGGCATAGCAAGGTAGGAACAACACATACATATGGCTCAATCAACTCCTACACATGCTAGTGGGTTTCATCTAGTTACTGTGGCAATGACAGGTCATGCAGAGGAAAAGGGTTCAACTACCGTAGCACACAGCAGTTTGAAACGCATTGTCTTAATGCAGTAAAAGAGAGCAGGAGCGAGAACATGGGATTGTATCGATATGATCAAATGGTTGGTTGCTTGCCTGATGGTTCGATGCACTGATACGGTTCTTCGTTAGGGTAATCACGGTACTCTTCGGAGGCAGAACCTGTCGCAAAGGACATCGATACACAAGCATCACCAAACAATGTGCAACAATATGATGCATGCATGAAACATGGCAATATGAGTGTGTTGGGCTAATGCAACTAAAACCAGAAGGGTTTGAACAAATTTGAATCAAAGATTCAAATTTCAAACTCAAACATGGCCTCTTTAAGTGCTTTTCCTTGTTCTGCATTTAACATCAATTTAACTTGTTTGATCATGCATGAAAATAGTACAGATGGATAGATTGGATTTTTCTGATCATTTTTCATATATAATTTGTCCAATTTGGAGTTACAGAATAAAAGTTATGAATTTTTGAAGTTTAAATAATATTCTGGAATTTCCTGTGTAAAAATATAATTCCAGTAATTAAATTACTGCGTCAGCACTACGTCATGATGACGTCAGTGGTCAACGGGCTGGTCCAGGTCAAACTGACCAGTGGGTCCCGCATGTCAGTATTCAATTAGTTTAATTAAATTAGATTTAAACTAACAGGATTAATTAGCAGAGGGGGCCCCACATGTCATAGACCCAGGGGGTCAACCGGGGCCCACCCGTGGTCAAAGTCAGAGTCAAACACGCCGGCGTCTAGCCGCCGGCGAGCCCGACGCGGCGGCGAAAGTGCTTTTTGCCATTCCGGCAACCAAATGGACGGCGGAAGGCATCTACGTGTTGCTGAGGTTGAGCCGCGACTATTGGTGGTGGTGGTTGGGCTCGGGGTGGCCGGAGTTGGCGCCGGCGGCGACTTTGGCGGCCGCTGGAGTTCGGTTGAAGACGAACTCGTGGCTAGAGTGTGCGGTGAGGTGCGGGGAGTGCATGGTTAGCCCCAACGCAGCGTGGTGAGTGCGATGGACAAGGCGAGGTGGCCGGAGGATGGCCGGGAGCACGTCGGCGAAGAGGTCCGCGACGACGCGTGCGGGTGAGCTTAGTGTGCTCGCTGTGGTGCACGAGAGAGAGAAAGAGAGGAAGGGGAAGTTAGCCCAGCTCACTGCGGTCTTGATGGAAAGGACGGCGTGGTCGGGGACGAGCTGCTGCGGCGGCGACGGCGAAGGGGATCTCCGGCGATGGCGGTTCGGGCGAGGTTGGTGCGGCGGCTTCGGGGCACACGAGCGCTCGGGGCTCGGCTAGCTCGAAGAAGTAGAGGACGGCGGAGCTTCTGGACACGGTGGCGCGGCGTGGAGACGACGGGGAGCACAGCTACGGCGGCGGTGCGGCGACGGTGGCGTCGGCCATGGCGTGGGAGCGCGAGGGAGAGGAACTGGGGGCGAATGGAGGTGTCCAGGGGGGTCGGGGCGCGACGTGGAGCTCGTCCAGGCCATCAGGGCGGCGAGAGGGGGAAGCAGGGCGGCGTGCAGCTGCGTGGCGAGCTGCGGTGCCGCCGCCGAGCACCTTGGCTGCCTGCCTGGCAAGCCAAGCAGCTCGCTGGAGCGGTGGCCGGGCTGGGCCGGCCAGGTGGGCTGGCTGGTGGGCCTGTGGTGGCGCCAGGTAAGTTTTCCCTTTTCCTTTCTGTTTCTGTTTTTTTTTATTTCTGCAACTTTGTTGAATTAAATAAAATACTTAGGCAACTCCTAAAATCACCAAATTACTCCTGGTCCATAGTTGGATTATTTCCAACATGGAACATTTTAGTTTGGAGATATTTGAGCATTTAAATATTTTATATAATTTTAAATGCCCAAATTCAAATATTTATGATTTAATTCAAAAACCCTAAGATGGCCTAGGAAAATGTGCACCACTTTTGGCAGAGGTTCTGAACCAAGACAAAAATGATGGGCATTTTAGAAGGGCATTTCAGGTTCATTGAAAAAGTTTTTAGTAAACCCTAGTTGGTTTCAGAGGGGACTGGGGGTTCTGTCATCCCCATTTCAGGTTTCTGATGAAAGAGTAAACATGATGCAACACTCTAATGCATGGCTAACTAGGATGTGACAACTCACCCCCACTCAAAAGAATCTCGTCCCGAGATTTGGGTTCCTCCGGAAAGAAGGCGGGATACTCAAGTCGAAGACGATCCTCCCTTTCCCAAGTTGCTTCATCCTCAGAATGGTGCGACCATTGTACTTTGAGAAACTTGATATTATGACGTCGAGTGGTACGCTCGGCCTGATCGAGGATACGGATGGGGTACTCTCGATATGTAAGATTATCTTGGAGATCAAGCGTTTCGTAGTCCACTCCACGGATAGGATCCGAGAAGCAACGCCTGAGTTGAGAAACGTGGAAGACATCGTGGACTCTGGAGAGGTGCGGAGGTAGTTCCAACTGGTTGGCAACTTCTCCTCGTTTAGCGAGAATGCGAAAAGGTCCAATGTAACGAGGAGCCAATTTGCCTTTGATACCGAAACGATGGGTTCCCTTCAGAGGGGTAACCCGAAGGTAAGCCTTCTCGTCAACCTCGAAAGTCATAGCCTTATGTTTTCGGTCATATTGACTCTTTTGACGAGATTGGGCTGTTTTCAACTTTTCACGAACGATGCGAACTTGTTCTTCTGCTTCCTGAATCATATCCGGGCCAAAGAATTGTCTTTCCCCGGTCTCTGACCAGTTAAGGGGTGTTCGACACCGTCGTCCATAGAGAACTTCAAAAGGGGCTTTACCCAAGCTAGATTGATAGCTATTGTTGTAAGCGAATTCGGCAAATGGAAGGCACTTCTCCCAGTCCATTCCGAATGAGATAACAGAGGCTCGAAGCATGTCTTCTAGAATCTGGTTGACGCGTTCCACTTGACCACTCGACTGAGGGTGGAAGGCGGTGCTAAAGGAGAGACGAGTCCCCATAGCATTTTGGAAACTTTCCCAAAATCGAGAGGTGAAAAGACTTCCTCGATCCGAGTTAATTTCCAAAGGAACACCATGGAGGGACACTATTCGGGAGATGTATAAATCTGCCAGCTGGCTAGCGGTTATACTCTCACGAACAGGTAAGAAATGAGCTACTTTGGAAAGACGATCGACAACGACGAAGATAGCATTATTCCCTCTCTTGGTCCTGGGAAAACCGGTAATGAAATCCATACCAATTTTATCCCATTTCCATTCAGGAATAGCTAAGGGTTGAAGGGTGCCAGCAGGCCGTTGGTGCTCTGCTTTTACACGACGACAGACATCGCAAATTGCAATATACTGAGCAATTTCTCTCTTCATCCTAGTCCACCAGAACCTCTGGCGTAGGTCCTGATACATCTTAGTACTACCGGGATGAATGGTGAGAGGAGATTCGTGAGCTTCCTTAAGGATCAATCGCCTCAGGTTTCGCACTTTGGGAACCACTAGTCGATCCCCGAAGTATACTACCCCTTGATCATTAATGGAGAAACAATTCGCAACTCCTTTCTGGATGTTTCTCTTGATGCGTGAGATTCCCGGATCTACCTTCTGTGCTTTGATAATCTGATCCGTAAGGGTAGGTTTTGCCACCAAGGTGGAAAGAAAACCTTGAGGTACAATGTGAAGGTTAAGCTTCCGAAATTCCTCATGGAGAAGCGGTTGACTTTGTTGTAACATCAGATTGTTACAATAAGATTTACGACTTAGCGCATCAGCCATGACGTTGGCTTTCCCTGGGGTGTAGGTTATTCCTAAGTCGAAGTCTGTGATCAACTCAACCCAACGTCTTTGCCTGAGATTCAAATCCGGTTGGGTGAAAATATACTTCAGACTTTGGTGATCAGTGAATATTTCGCAACGATTACCGAGGAGGTAATGTCGCCAGGTCTTAAGTGCATAGACTACGGCTGCAAGCTCTAGATCATGAGTAGGATAATTCTCCTCATGTGGGTGCAATTGCCGTGAAGCGTAAGCAATTACGTGTCGGTCTTGCATAAGAATGCAACCTAGTCCTTGTCGCGAGGCGTCGCAGTAGATAACAAAGTCCTTGGAAAAGTCTGGCGGTACCAGTACGGGAGCAGAGGTCAGGCGTCTTTTCAGTTCCTGAAAGCTGTGCTCACATTGTGGAGTCCATTCGAACTTCTTATCTTTCTTGAGGAGTTCGGTTAGAGGTTTAGCAACTTTGGAGAAGTCCTCGACAAAGCGACGACAATAGCTCGCTAAGCCTAGAAAACTCCGAACTTGCTTGACCGATTCGGGTGGAGTCCAATTAAGGACGGCTTGAACTCGCTCAGGGTTAACAGCAATACCTTTACCAGATATCACATGACCCAGATAGGTCACTTCTGACAACCAGAATTCACATTTAGAAAATTTGGCATAAAGGCGATGCTCTCGAAGTTTCTTCAACACTAGCCTTAGATGTTCGGCATGTTCTTCCTCGTTCTTGGAGTAGATGAGTATATCATCGAGGTAAACCACGACGAATTTATCCAAATACTCCATGAAGATTGAGTTCATTAACCGAGAAAAGGTGGCTGGAGCGTTTGTTAAACCGAAGGACATGACGGTGTACTCGTATTGGCCATAACGAGTAACAAAGGCCGTTTTAGGAATGTCCCCGTTTCTGATTTTGATTTGATGGTAGCCCAACCTCAAATCCATCTTGGAGAAGATTGAGGATCCAGCGAGCTGATCATACAGATCGTTGATCCTGGGAAGTGGATATTTGTTCTTGATTGTGACCAAATTGACAGGTCGGTAATCTACAACCATCCGGTCCGTACCATCCTTCTTCTTGACGAATAGGACGGGGCAAGCCCACGGAGATGAACTAGGGCGGATGAAACCCCTTTTCAAGGATTCATCGAGTTGTTTCTTAAGCTCGGCTAGTTCTAGTGGTGCCATCTTATAAGGTCTTCTAGCAATCGGAACGGTTCCGGGGATGAGGTCGATTACGAACTCAACATCCCTGTCAGGTGGAACACCTGGCAATTCCTCTGGAAAGACATCCGGGAAGTCACGGACTACCGGAATGTCCTCAAGGTCTGGCAAAGGGCTGGCGTTAAGAGAATATAATTGTCGCTTGGCTATTCGGGTCAAGACATTGACTATCTTCCCCGAAGGATGGGTGAGTTGAACAGTCCTAGAGAAGCAATCAATTTGGGCATGATGAGCTGACATCCAATCCATACCCAGAATGATATTAATATCTGAAGATTTAAGGGCTATCAAAGACGCGAGGAAAACAAGTCTGTCGACTTGGATTTCATTTCCATAACTTACCCTAGAGGTCTGCCATCTAGAACCAGGGGTAGAAATTTCCATAGTGGATGGCATGTCACAGAATGCAACGTTATGCAAACGAGCATAATTTTCAGATATAAAAGAATGAGAGGCTCCTGTATCGAAAAGAACAGATGCTGGGTGGCAATTAACAAGGAGCGTACCGAGAACGACATTGGGATCCTCTTGAGCTTCTTCGGCAGAGATACAGTTGACATGGCCACGTGAGGCGGTGACCGGCTTGGCGTGGAATATTTTTCCTGTCGGCTTGCCACGGCCAACAGCTTTAGCAGATTGATTGGGGTTGGTCTGGGGACACTCACGCATATAGTGGCCAGATTCCCCACACTTGAAACAAGTCACGGAACTGGTACGTGGAGGAGCATTGTTGGTTGGACCCCCATAGGGCTTGGCTGGAGCAGACTGTTGACCAGGGCGAGGCGCCTGGAAAGATGGCCTCGGTGTGAACCTGGGTGGCAGGGCGGTGTTGGGTACCCACATGCGGCGCTTCTGAGGACCAGCACCGGATGAGGAACCCATATCACGGCCATGCTTGCGTGTTGCGTCATAGTCAGTCTGACCAGTTTCAGCACTGATGGCTTTATTGACAAGTTTCTGAAAAGATGTGCACTCATGCAGACGGAGGTCGCGGCGAAGCTCAGGACTAAGTCCCTTACGGAACCTTGCTTGCTTCTTGGCGTCAGTAGAAACTTCCTCGGTTGCATATCGTGCGAGATTACCAAACTCCCTGCTGTAAGCATCCACAGAAAGTCGGCCTTGGGTGAAACTGCAAAATTCTTCACGTTTACGGTCCATGAGACCCTCCGGAATGTGATGTTCACGGAAAGCCTCGCTGAACTCAGCCCAAGTAGTGACATGGCCCGCTGGGTGCATAGCTCCATAATTCTCCCACCATAGACTGGCGGGGCCTTCAAGATGATATGCAGCAAAGGTGACCTTGTCAGCCTCCGCTACCAGCGCGGAACGCAGTTTGTGAGCGATACTGCGAAGCCAGTCATCAGCGTTGAGAGGCTCGACGGAGTGGTGGAACGTGGGTGGATGTAATTTGATAAAATCACTGAGTGACACCAAATTAGTCCTCTGATGGTGTGCTGTGTTCTGTTCAATACGCTCCAACAAACGGTTGGTCTCCCGCTTGTTTCTCTCAGCTTCCATCATAACCTCGGCTAGGGAAGGAGGATGAGGCAGATTTGCATCCCTGACTTCACTGCCTTCGGCCTGCTCTTGAGGAGCAGGGTTAGTGCGCGTGTTGACCATCCTAGGTAAACAAGACAATGATTTAGTCAGGATGATAAAATTCCGACATAGGATATAAAATGTAAGGAATAACTCGAAATGCAAGATGATCATCCGTATGACATGGTAAAATACAGAAACTGCTTCTTTATTCCATCGTCATACACACCATACAGGGTTTAGTACAAGACCAAACAAAGTACTATTACGGTGAAAAGAGGATTACATCTCATCGGAGGCATTCCAAGCTCCTATACATTATTTTTCTACACCTCCGGAAAAGTACAAACTAGGTCATATCCCACGAGTCACGCGGGACGATAGATGACACAGCTAGTGCGAACTAGTGATACAACCACTAACTCAGACCGATCCGTAGTAGTCCTCGTAGAAGTCACCTCCATAGCCTGGAAGCTCAACATGATCATCCGGAAACAGACGATCTCGCGGAGCCTGTGGACCATAGGGGCTAGGATGAGATCTTGGACCAACAGACGGTGGCCTGCGGGGACCGCGAGGTGGGGTGATGCCTCCTACATCACGCCAACCCATCACGTCTGGCAGAGCAGATCTCACAGGATAGAGATCGCGCATATCCGAATATCCAGCTTGCACCGCCGGTGCGAACCAAGTCAAAGTAGCCCAGTGGTCAGCACGGGTATTGAAGAGCTCTAACCTTAAGGCCCGATTTTCACGGTCCTTATCCTCGAGCATCTCAGCAGTGGTGCGAGTCCGTGAATCCTCCTGGGTGGGGTCAGCATATATAGCCTGGAGATACCCTTGTGCTCCCGGAAGTGATCCTGGCATATACCGGAAATCAGAGTCCCGAAACAGACCAGATCTGACTCGCATAATGGTCATCATAGAGTAGGCGGCGTCCTGCATAGCCATCTCAATAGTAACCCCGAGTCCATAGGAGCAGTGAAGAGGCTCGGTGGATCCAGGATAAGATGGAAATATCCTGACAGTGCAGAGATACTGGCTTTGATTGAAGTCCCGA
Organism: Triticum aestivum; assembly: GCF_018294505.1. Taxonomy (NCBI): domain Eukaryota; kingdom Viridiplantae; phylum Streptophyta; class Magnoliopsida; order Poales; family Poaceae; genus Triticum; species Triticum aestivum. Next base: position 767 of record NW_025230239.1, on the reverse strand, counting down.
AATTGCTCTTCGACCGTGTACTCAGGATACCAGCGGTATCCAGCCTCAGTCATTACCCTGACCAACTTAGCAGTATGGCCGGGTACATCTAGGCATCGAGTCAGGCGAACCACTTGATTGAGGTCGCGAGTGGCCATCTGAAAGCACAATCATAATGCAAAGGCATTAGAACTTCTAGCAAAATTTCGGCAGCATAACAACTGTAAATGCTCAAGAAGGATTTGAGACATTTGACAAAGGATTTCGTACACACTCAACATCATCATATCAAAGTTCTGAATCCATTCTAACAACATAATGTGGTAGTAGAACTGAACTAGGCTTGTATCCATCAAACTTATAAGGTACTACTGATTAGTAACACGTGATCCTGATAGAGAGAATAGATCCTAATTCCTTAACCCCGGTGGAAGAATGGACTGACTCAGATCAGAATGTCATTAGATAAAGGAGTAAAAAGAGCCTTACGTTCCAACCCACAAACAATTCCCCTACACATAACTAAAGAATTTCTAGACTCAACATCGACCAGTTTGGCTTGGAGAACCTACAGGCAGGCCGGCTCTGATGCCAACGCTGTCAGGACCCCGACTCGATGTCACATCGATCTAGCCGGTAACACCTCATATCACTTTGCGGCCTCACGCACGGTATCCCCACGGGTGTCGCCTTACCTTTGCCCGGGACCGTTTGCGCCTTTTGGCTCACGTATATGATAGTGTCGCTAGCATCCATATGATAAGGAGCCCGGGCTGACATGACTAGTC
>NW_025230238.1:0-15621 GCF_018294505.1 Triticum aestivum | reverse complement strand
GGTACTCAAAGCGTGACATTTCCCCGAAGGGACAGACACAGGAACGAAGAAGGACACATGCCGGCCAGCCTAAGTGTTCCAGAGCAGTAGCAAGCTACCATGGCTCAGCGGTAACACTAGGAGACATTTCCCGGTAAGAGAGGCTACTAAAGATAAACAACTAGATAGTCAGATCCCACATATACCAAGCATTTCAATCATACACACAATATGCTCGATATGTGCAAATACAACGAAGCATCACAACATGACTCTACGACACAAGTACTTTATTTAAGGCTCAGGGAGCCATACATATCATACACAAAGATACGGTCTCACGACCCAACATACAAGTCATACAGTCATACAAACCAGCAGCGGAAGTAACTTGTCTGAGTACAGACAACTAGTAAAATAAAAGAGGCTTGGAAAGCCTAGCTATACTACGTGGTCCTTCACAAGCTCAGGGTCACCACCTGGGTCTTTAGCCTACTCGTTGATGTCAACGTCTACATAGAACCCATCAGAAGGGGTTGCAGCGTCTTCTGTAAAATGTAGATTATAGCAACATGAGTACAAAAGTACTCAGCAAGACTTACATCAGATCCTACATACATGCATAGTATCAAGAAGGGTTGGTGGAGTTATTGCAGCAAGCTAGCTTTGACACTTGGCTAGGCTAACCTACGATACCCCAATTTGAAATGGTTTTGCGCACACGAGTCCACTACTCACCACTTCAATACACTACCGAGGATCCACCTCCGTCTTCCTACAGAAGAGCCATCCTCGGCACTCACACTTATCTTGAGGCTTTTAGTAGTTTCCATTTACTTGTTTATGAACTGTATAGGCAACCAAGTAGTCCTTTACCGCGGACGCGGCTATTCGAATAGATCATGTTAACCCTGCAGGGGTGTACTTCTTCATACACGCTCTCACCACTTATCGTCGCTTACACGACATGTACTCGGCAACCTTCAAGCGGAAGCCCAACGTGGGTGTCGGCCACGACCTACCTAATCACCTAAGCCTCCAGTCCAGGTTTATCGCCTATTCAGGTTCCATCCGCAGGGAGTCCGGCCGAGGTTTCCCATACGGCCCCGAACGATGTGAACAGGGTTCCCGAGATACCTAACGGGTATTCGGTACACCGTGCCACGTACCTACCGCATCACAGCCCACCCCTACGGTCAGCGCTGTCCACGGCCTCCAGTAGGCTACAAACACCAGAAACTACTTGCAACTCCTGGACGGAGAACTAGAGTGAATAAGAAGTCGAGAGGGTCCATTGGTTTCGGGCCCAATGCATGGTAGTAGCTGATTCTTAAATCACACATACAGATCTCAGTGCTTAAGGTCGGCTTCAATGAAACAACCCACCATGTACTCCTACATGGCCTCTCATCGATACCTTTACCAAATCGTGTTCACCACACCACTCTCATTACCGACATAATCATTTCACTCTAGCCCATCACCCAGATGAACCAGACCTGACACGACTCTAAGCATAGCAGGCATAGCAAGGTAGGAACAACACATACATATGGCTCAATTAACTCCTACACATGCTAGTGGGTTTCATCTAGTTACTGTGGCAATGACAGGTCATGCAGAGGAAATGGGTTCAACTACCGTAGCACACAGCAGTTTGAATCGCGTTGTCTTAATGCAGTAAAAGAGAGCAGGAGCGAGAACATGGGATTGTATCGATATGATCAAATGGTTGGTTGCTTGCCTGATGGTTCGATGCACGGATATGGTTCTTCGTTAGGGTAATCACGGTACTCCTCGGGAACAGATCCTGTCGCAAAGGACATCGATACACAAGCATCACCAAACAATGTGCAACAATATGATGCATGCATGAAACATGGCAATATGAGTGTGTTGGGCTAATGCAACTAAAGCCAGAAGTGTTTGAACAAATTTGAATCAAAGATTCAAATTTCAAATTCAAATATGGCCTTTTAAAGTGCTTTTCCTTGTTCTGCTTGAATCATCAATTTAACTTGTTTAATCATGCATGAAAATAGTACAGATGGATAGATTGGATTTTTCTGATCATTTTTCATATATAATTTGTCCAATTTGGAGTTACAGAATAAAAGTTATGAATTTTGGAAGTTTAATTAATATTCTGGAATTTCCTGATTTAACTTAGAGTTGTGTCAGGTCTGGTTCATCTGGGTGATGGGCTAGAGTGAAATGATTATGTCGGTAATGAGAGTGGTGTGGTGAACACGATTTGGTAAAGGTATCGATGAGAGGCCATGTAGGAGTACATGGTGGGTTGTTTCATTGAAGCCGACCTTAAGCACTGAGATCTGTATGTGTGATTTAAGAATCAGCTACTACCATGCATTGGGCCCGAAACCAATGGACCCTCTCGGCTTCTTATTCACCCTAGTTCTCCGTCCAGGAGTTGCAAGTAGTTTCTGGTGTTTGTAGCCTACTGGAGGCCGTGGACAGCGCTGACCGTAGGGGTGGGCTGTGATGCGGTAGGTACGTGGCACGGTGTACCGAATACCCGTTAGGTATCTCGGGAACCCTGTTCACATCGTTCGGGGCCGTATGGGAAACCTCGGCCGGACTCCCTGCGGATGGAACCTGAATAGGCGATAAACCTGGACTGGAGGCTTAGGTGATTAGGTAGGTCATGGCCGACACCCACGTTGGGCTTCCGCTTGAAGGTTGCCGAGTACATGTCGTGTAAGCGACGATAAGTGGTGAGAGCGTGTATGAAGAAGTACACCCCTGCAGGATTAACATGATCTATTCGAATAGCCGCGTCCGCGGTAAAGGACTACTTGGTTGCCTATACAGTTCATAGACAAGTAAATGGATACTGTTAAAAGCCTCAACATAAGTGTGAGTGCCGAGGATGGCTCTTCCGTAGGAAGACGGAGGTGGATCCTCGGTAGTGTATTGAAGTGGTGAGTAGTGGACTCGTGTGCGCAAAACCATTTCAAGTTGGAGTATCGTAGGTTAGCCTAGCCAAGAGTCAAAGCTGGCTTGCTGCAATAACTCCACCAACCCTTCTTGATACTATGCATGTATGTAGGATCTGATGTAAGTCTTGCTGAGTACCTTTGTACTCATGTTGCTATAATCTACATTTTTACAGAAGACGCTGCAACCCCTTCTGATGGGTTCTATGTAGACGTTGACATCAACGAGTAGGCTAAAGACCCAGGTGGTGACCCTGAGCTTGTGAAGGACCACATAGTATAGCTAGGATTTCCAAGCCTCTTTTATTTTACTAGTTGTCTGTACTCAGACAAGTTACTTCCGCTGCTGGTTTGTATGACTATATGACTTGTATGTGGGGTCGTGAGACCCGTACCTTTGTGTATGATATGTATGGCTCCCTGAGCCTTAAATAAAGTACTTGTGTCGTAGAGTCATGTTGTGATGCTTCGTTGTATTTGCACATATCGAGCATATTGTGTGTATGATTGAAATGCTTGGTATGTGTGGGATCTGACTATCTAGTTGTTTATCTTTAGTAGCCTCTCTTACCGGGAAATGTCTCCTAGTGTTACCGCTGAGCCATGGTAGCTTGCTACTGCTCTGGAACACTTAGGCTGGCCGGCATGTGTCCTTCTTCGTTCCTGTGTCTGTCCCTTCGGGGAAATGTCACGCTTTGAGTACCGGAGTCCTGTTAGCCCGCTACAGCCCGGTTTACCGGAGTCCTGCTAGCCCAGTGCTACAGCCCGGACCCACTTGCTGATGACCGACACGTTCGAAGCTGGGTCATGGATGCCTGTCCCTGTAAGTCTGTGCCACTTTGGGTTTACGACTAGTCATGTCAGCCCGGGCTCCTTATCATATGGATGCTAGCGACACTATCATATACGTGAGCCAAAAGGCGCAAACGGTCCCGGGAAAAGGTAAGACGACACCCGTGGGGATACCGTGCGTGAGGCCGCAAAGTGATATGAGGTGTTACCAGCTAGATCGATGTGACATCGAGTCGGGGTCCTGACAGCATTGGCATCAGAGCCGGACTGCCTGTAGGTTCTCCAAGCCAAACTGGTCGATGTTGAGTCTAGAAATTCTTTAGTTATATGTAGGGGAATTGTTTGTGGGTTGGAACGTAAGGCTCTTTTTACTCCTTATACCTTATGACTTTCTGATCTGAGTCAGTCCATTTTTCCACCGGGGGTTAAGGAATTAGGATCTGTTCTCTCTATCAGGATCACGTGTTACTAATCAGTAGTACCTTATAAGTTTGATGGATACAAGCCTAGTTCAGATCTACTACCACATTATGTTGTTAGAATGGTTTCAGAACTTTGAGGTGATGATGTTGAGTGTGTACGAAATCCTTTGTCAAATGTCTCAATCCTTCTTGAGCATTTACAGCTGTTATGCTGCCGAAATTTTGCTAGAAATTCTAATGCCTTTGCATTATGATTGTGCTTTCAGATGGCCACTCGCGACCTCAATCAAGTGGTTCGCCTTATTCGATGTCTAGATGTACCCGGCCATACTGCTAAGTTGGTCAGGGTAATGACTGAGGCTGGATACCGCTGGTATCCCGAGTACACGGTCGAAGAGCAATTCCGAGATTTTAATCAAAGCCAGTATCTCTGCACTGTCAGGATATTTCCATCTTATCCTGGATCCACCGAGCCTCTTCACTGTTCCTATGGACTCGGGGTTACTATTGAGATGGCTGTGCAGGACGCCGCCTACTCTATGATGACCATTATGCGAGTCAGATCTGGTTTATTTCGGGACTCTGATTTCCGGTATATGCCAGGATCACTTCCGGGAGCACAAGGATATCTCCAGGCTATCTATGCTGACCCCACTCAGGAGGATTCACGGACTCGCACCACTGCTGAGATGCTCGAGGATAAGGACCGTGAAAATCGGGCCTTAAGGTTAGAGCTCTTCAATACCCGTGCTGACCACTGGGCCACTTTGACTCGGTTCGCACCGGCGGTGCAAGCTGGATATTCAGATATGCGCGATCTCTATCCTGTGAGATCTGCTCTGCCGGACGTAATGGTTTGGCGTGATGTAGGAGGCATCACCCCACCTCGTGGCCCCCGTAGGCCACCGTTTGTTGGTCCAAGGCCTCATCCTAGCCCCTATGGTCCACAAGCTCCGCGAGATCGTCTGTTTCCGGATGATCATGTTGAACTTCCAGGCTATGGAGGCGACTTCTACGAGGACTACTACGGATCGGTCTGAGTTAGTGGTAGTATCACTAGTTCGCACTAGCCGTGTCGTCTATCGTCCTGCGTGACTCGTGGGATATGACCTAGTTTGTACTCTTTCCGGAGGTGTAGAAAAATAATGTATAGGAGCTTGGGATGCCTTCGATGAGATGTAATCCTCTTTTCACCGTAATAGTACTTGTTTGGTCTTGTACTAAACCCTGTATGGTGTGTATGACGATGGAATAAAAGAAGCAGTTTCTGTATCTACCATGTCATACGGATGATCATCTTGCATTCCGAGTTATTCCTTACATTATGTATCCTATGTCGGAATTTTACCATCCTGACTAAATCATTGTCTTGTTTACCTAGGATGGTCAACACGCGCGCTAACCCTGCTTCCCAAGAGCAGGCCGAAGGCAGTGAAGCCAGGAATGAAAATCTGCCTCATCCTCCTTCACTAGCCGAGGTTATGATGGAAGCTGAGAGAAACAAGCGGGAGACAAACCGTTTGTTGGAGCGTATTGAACAGAATACAGCACACCATCAGAGGGCTAACGTGGTGTCACTCAGTGATTTTATCAAATTGCATCCACCCACGTTCCACCACTCCGTCGAGCCTCTCGACGCTGATGACTGGCTTCGCAGTATCTCTCACAAGCTGCGTTCCGCGCTGGTAGCGGAGGCTGACAAGGTCACCTTTGCTGCATATCATCTTGAAGGCCCTGCCAGTCTTTGGTGGGATAATTATGGAGCTATGCGCCCAGCGGGCCATGTCACCACTTGGGCTGAGTTCAGCGAGGCTTTCCGTGAACATCACATTCCGGAGGGTCTCATGGACCGTAAACGTGAAGAATTTTGCAGTTTCACCCAAGGCCGACTTTCTGTGGATGCCTATAGCAGAGAGTTTGGTAATCTCGCCCGATATGCAACTGAGGAAGTGTCTACTGACGCCAAGAAGCAAGCAAGGTTCCGTAAGGGCCTTAGTCCTGAGCTTCGCCGCGACCTCCGTCTGCATGAGTGCACATCTTTTTCGAAACTTGTCAACAAAGCCATCAGTGCTGAAACTGGTCAGACTGACTATGACGCAACACGCAAGCATGGACGTGACATGGGTTCCTCATCGGGTGCTGGTCCTCAGAAGCGCCGCGTGTGGGTACCCAACACCGCCCTGCCACCCAGGTTCACACCGAGGCCATCCTTTGTCAAGACCCCGACTCGATGTCACATCGATCTAGCCGGTAACACTTCATATCACTTTGCGGCCTCACGCACGGTATTCCCACGGGTGTCGCCTTACCTTTGCCCGGGACCGTTTGCGCCTTTTGGCTCATGTATATGATAGTGTCGCTAGCATCCATATGATAAAGAGCCCGGGCTGACATGACTAGTCGTAAACCCAAAGTGGCACAGACTTACAGGGACAGGCATCCATGACCCAGCTTCGAACGTGTCGGTCATCAGCAAGTGGGTCCGGGCTGTAGCACTGGGCTAGCAGGACTCCGGTAAACCGGGCTGTAGCGGGCTAACAGGACTCCGGTACTCAAAGCGTGACATTTCCCCGAAGGGACAGACACAGGAACGAAGAAGGACACATGCCGGCCAGCCTAAGTGTTCCAGAGCAGTAGCATGCTACCATGGCTCAGCGGTAACACTAGGAGACATTTCCCGGTAAGAGAGGCTACTAAAGATAAACAACTAGATAGTCAGATCCCACACATACCAAGCATTTCAATCATACACACAATATGCTCGACATGTGCAAATACAACGAAGCATCACAACATGACTCTATGACACAAGTACTTTATTTAAGGCTCAGGGAGCCATACATATCATACACACAGGTACGGGTCTCACGACCCAACATACAAGTCATACAGTCATACAAGCCAACAGCGGAAGTAACTTGTCTGAGTACAGACAACTAGTAAAATAAAAGAGGCTTGGAAGCCTAACTACACTATGTGGTCCATCACAAGCTCAGGGTCACCACCTGGGTCTCTAGCCTACTCGTTGATGTCAACGTCTACATAGAACCCATCAGAAGGGGTTGCAGCGTCTTCTGTAAAAATGTAGATTATAGCAACATGAGTACAAAGGTACTCAGCAAGACTTACATCAGATCCTACATACATGCATAGTATCAAGAAGGGTTGGTGGAGTTATTGCAGCAAGCCAGCTTTGACTCTTGGCTAGACTATCCTACGATACCCCAATTTGAAATGTTTTGCGCACACGAGTCCACTACTCACCACTTCAATACACTACCGAGGATCCACCTCCGTCCTCCTACGGAAGAGCCATCCTCGGCACTCACACTTATCTTGAGGCTTTTAATAGTTTCCATTTACTTGTCTATGAACTGTATAGGCAACCAAGTAGTCCTTTACCGCGGACGCGGCTATTCGAATAGATCATGTTAACCCTGCAGGGGTGTACTTCTTCATACACGCTCTCACCACTTATCGTCGTTTACACGACATGTACTCGGCAACCTTCAAGCGGAAGCCCAACGTGGGTGTCGGCCACGACCTACCTAATCACCTAAGCCTCCAGTCCAGGTTTATCGCCTATTCAGGTTCCATCCGCAGGGAGTCCGGCCGAGGTTTCCCATACGGCCCCGAACGATGTGAACAGGGTTCCCGAGATACCTAACGGGTATTCGGTACACCGTGCCACGTACCTACCGCATCACAGCCCACCCCTACGGTCAGCGCTGTCCACGGCCTCCAGTAGGCTACAAACACCAGAAACTACTTGCAACTCCTGGACGGAGAACTAGGGTGAATAAGAAGTCGAGAGGGTCCATTGGTTTCGGGCCCAATGCATGGTAGTAGCTGGATCTTAAATCACACATACAGATCTCAGTGCTTAAGGTCGGCTTCAATGAAACAACCCACCATGTACTCCTACATGGCCTCTCATCGATACCTTTACCAAATCGTGTTCACCACACCACTCTCATTACCGACATAATCATTTCACTCTAGCCCATCACCCAGATGAACCAGACCTGACACGACTCTAAGCATAGCAGGCATAGCAAGGTAGGAACAACACATACATAGGGCTCAATCAACTCCTACACATGCTAGTGGGTTTCATCTAGTTACTGTGGCAATGACAGGTCATGCAGAGGAAATGGGTTCAACTACCGTAGCACACAGCAGTTTGAATCGCGTTGTCTTAATGCAGTAAAAGAGAGCAGGAGCGAGAACATGGGATTGTATCGATATGATCAAATGGTTGGTTGCTTGCCTGATGGTTCGATGCACTCATAAGGTTCTTCGTTAGGGTAATCACGGTACTCCTCGGGGGCAGAACCTGTCGCAAAGGACACCGATACACAACCATCACCAAACAATGTGCAACAATATGATGCATGCATGAAACATGGCAATATGAGTGTGTTGGGCTAATGCAACTAAAACCAGAAGGGTTTGAACAAATTTGAATCAAAGATTCAAATTTCAAACTCAAACATGGCCTCTTTAAGTGCTTTTCCTTGTTCTGCTTAAAACATCAATTTAACTTATTTGATCATGCATGAAAATAGTACAGATGGATAGATTGGATTTTTCTGATCATTTTTCATATATAATTTGTCCAATTTGGAGTTACAGAATAAAAGTTATGAATTTTTGAAGTTTAAATAATATTCTGGAATTTCCTGATTTAATTTAAATCCAGAAAATCAATTACTGCGTCAGCCTGACGTCAGTGTGACGTCAGCAGGTCAACGGAACAGGTCTGGGTCAAACCTGACAGTGGGTCCCGCATGTCAGGGTGATTATTTTAATTAAAATTTAATTAAAACTAATCCTGTTTAATTAACAGGGCTGGGCCCCACCTGTCATTGACTCAGGGGAGTCAACCAGGGCCCACCCGTGGTCAAAGTCAAAGTCGGCTGCCGGCGTTTAGCCACCGGCGAGCCCGACGCGGCGGCGGGAGTGGTTTTGACCATTTCGGCCACCAAATGGGTCGCGGAGACCACCGGAGTGGAGCTGAGGACAAACCGCAGCTCTTGGCGGAGTCCGTTGGGGTCGGGGTGGCCGGAGTTGGCGCCGGCGACGACTTTGGCAGCCACCGGGGTTCGGTCGAGGATGAACTTGGCGCTAGAGGGGTCGGTGAGGCTCGTGGAGTGGCTAGCTAGGTGTTGTGGGACTCGGTGAGCAAGATGGACACCATCTTGTGGCCGGAGTGTGGCCGGAAGCACGTCGGCGACGAGGTCCGCGACGGTGCGGGCGTGTGATCCTCGGGCGGTGGCTACACAGCTCGGGAATGAGAGAGAGAGGGTCGGAGGAGTAGCTAGGCTCACAGCGCTCCCGTAGAGGCCACCGGCGGGGTCGGGGACGAGCTGAGGCAGCGACGGCGTTGAAAGGGATCTCCGGCGACGGCGAGCTCGGGCGAGGTCGGTGCGGCGGCTTCGAGGCACGCGAGCGCTCGGGGCTCGGCTAGCTCGAAGGAGTAGAGGACGGCGGAGCTTCTGGACAGGGTGGCGCGGCGTGGAGACGACGGGGAGCACGGCTACGACGGTGGTGCAGCGACGGTGGCGTCGGCCATGGCTGGGGCGTGCGAGGGGGAGGAGCTGGAGAGGAGAGGGGGTGTCTGGGGGGTTCGGGGGAGAGAGGGAGGCCGGTTCACGGCGTTAGCCGGGCGAGGGAGGCAGCGAGGCGGCGAGCAGCTGCGTGGCGAGCTGCGGTGCCGCCGCCGAGCACCTTGGCTGCCTGCCTGGCAAGCCAAGCTGCTCGCTGGAGCGGTGGCCGGGCTGGGCCGGCCAGGTGGGCTGGCTGGTGGGCGACAGGTAAGCTTTTTCATTTTCTTCTGTTTCTGTTTTTATTTAATATATCTGCAACTTTGTTGAATTAAATAAAATACCTAGGCAACTTCAAAAATCACCAAACTATTCCTGGCCCATAGTTGGATTATTTCCAACATGAAACATTTTAGTTTGGAGATATTTGAGCATTTAAATATTTTATATTATTTTAAATGCCCAAATTCAAATATTTATGATTTAATTCAAAAACCCTAGGATGGCCTAGGAAAATGTGCACCACTTTTGGCAGAGGTTCTGAACCAAGACAAAAATGATGGGCATTTTAGAAGGGCATTTCAGGTTCATTGAAAAATCATTTTAGTAACCCTAGTTGGTTTCAGAGAGGACTGGGGGTTCTGTCATCCCCATTTCAAGTTTCTGATGAAAGAGTAAACATGATGCAACACTCTAATGCATGACTAGCTAGGGTGTGACAACTCACCCCCACTCAAAAGAATCTCGTCCCGAGATTTGGGTTCCTCCGAGAAGAAGGCGGGATATTCAAGTCGAAGACGATCCTCCCTTTCCCAAGTTGCTTCATCCTCAGAATGGTGCGACCATTGAACCTTGAGAAACTTGATATTATGACGTCGCGTGGTACGTTCGGCTTGATCGAGGATACGAATGGGGTACTCTCGATATGTAAGATCAAGCGTTTTGTGGTCCACTTCACGGATAGGATCCGAGAAGCAACGCCTGAGTTGAGAAACGTGGAAGACATCGTGAACTCTGGAGAGGTGCGGAGGTAGTTCCAACTGGTAGGCAACTTCTCCTTGTTTGGCAAGAATGCGAAAAGGTCCAATGTAACGAGGAGCCAATTTGCCTTTGATACCGAAACGATGGGTTCCCTTCAGAGGGGTGACCCGAAGATAAGCCTTCTCGTCAACCTCGAAAGTCATAGCCTTATGTTTTCGGTCATATTGACTCTTTTGACGAGATTGGGCTGTTTTCAACTTTTCACGAACGATACGAACTTGTTCTTCTGCTTCCTGAATCATATCCAGGCCAAAGAATTGTCTTTCCCCGGTCTCTGACCAGTTAAGGGGTGTTCGACATCGTCGTCCATAGAGAACTTCAAAAGGGGCTTTACCCAAGCTAGATTGATAGCTGTTGTTGTAAGCGAATTCGGCAAATGGAAGGCACTTCTCCCAGTCCATTCCGAAAGAGATAACGGAGGCTCGAAGCATGTCTTCTAGAATTTGGTTGACGCGTTCCACTTGACCACTCGACTGAGGGTGGAAAGCGGTGCTAAAGGAGAGACGGGTTCCCATAGCATTTTGGAAACTTTCCCAAAATCGAGAGGTGAAAAGACTTCCTCGATCCGAGTTAATTTCCAAAGGAACACCATGGAGAGACACTATTCGGGAGATGTACAAATCTGCCAGCTGACTAGCGGTTATACTCTCACGAACAGGTAAGAAATGGGCTACTTTGGAAAGACGATCGACCACGACGAAAATAGCATTATTCCCTCTCTTGGTCCTGGGAAAACCGGTAATGAAATCCATACCAATTTTATCCCATTTCCATTCAGGAATAACTAAGGGTTGAAGGGTGCCAGCAGGCCGTTGATGCTCTGCTTTTACACGACGACAGACGTCGCAATTTGCAATATACTGAGCAATTTCTCTCTTCATCCTAGTCCACCAGAACCTCTGGCGTAGGTCCTGATACATTTTAGTGCTACCGGGATGAATGGTGAGAGGAGATTCATGAGCCTCCTTAAGGATCAACTGCCGTAGATGCTGGTTCTTGGGAACCACTAGACGGTTCTCAAAGTACACAACACCATGATCATTTGTGGAGAAACAACTAGCACCTCCGCTAGCAATGTTCTCTTTGATTTTAGATATTCCCTTATCTCGCTTTTGGGCAGCGATGATTTGATCCGTAAGAGTAGGTTTTGCTACCAAGGTGGAAAGAAAACCTTGAGGAACAATGTGAAGGTTAAGCTTCCGAAATTCCTCATGGAGAAGCGGTTGACTTTGTTGTAACATCAGGTTGTTACAATAAGATTTACGACTTAGCGCATCAGCCATGACGTTGGCTTTCCCTGGGGTGTAGGTTATTCCTAAGTCGAAGTCTGTGATCAATTCAACCCAACGTCTCTGCCTGAGATTCAAATCCGGTTGGGTGAAAATGTACTTCAGACTTTGGTGATCAGTGAATATTTCGCAATGATTACCGAGGAGGTAATGTCGCCAGGTCTTAAGTGCATAGACTACGGCTGCAAGCTCTAGATCATGGTTAGGATAATTCTCCTCATGTGGGTGCAATTGCCGTGAAGCGTAAGCAATTACGTGTCGATCTTGCATGAGAATGCAACCTAGTCCTTGTCGCGAGGCGTCGCAGTAGATAACAAAGTCCTTGGAGAAGTCTGGCGGTACCAGTACGGGAGCAGAGGTCAGGCGTCTTTTCAGTTCCTGAAAGCTGTGCTCACATTGTGGAGTCCATTCGAACTTCTTATCTTTCTTGAGGAGTTCGGTTAGAGGTTTAGCAACTTTGGAGAAGTTCTCGACAAAGCGACGACAATAACTCGCTAAGCCTAGGAAACTCCGAACTTGCTTGACCGATTCAGGTGGAGTCCAATTAAGGACGGCTTGAACTCGCTCAGGGTTAACAGCAATACCTTTACCAGATATTACATGACCCAGATAGGTCACTTCTGACAACCAGAATTCACATTTAGAAAATTTGGCATAAAGGCGATGCTCTCGGAGTTTCTTCAACACTAGCCTTAAATGTTCGGCATGTTCTTCCTCGTTCTTGGAGTAGATGAGTATATCATCGAGGTAAACTACGACGAATTTATCCAAATACTCCATGAAGATTGAGTTCATTAACCGAGAAAAGGTGGCTGGAGCGTTGGTTAAACCGAAGGACATGACGGTGTACTCGTATTGGCCATAACGAGTAACAAAGGCCGTTTTAGGAATGTCCCCGTTTCTGATTTTGATTTGATGGTAGCCCAACCTCAAATCCATCTTGGAGAAGACTGAGGATCCAGCGAGCTGATCATACAGGTCGTTGATCCTGGGAAGCGGATATTTGTTCTTGATTGTGACCAAATTGACAGGTCGGTAATCTACAACCATCCGGTCCGTACCATCCTTCTTCTTGACGAATAGGACGGGGCAAGCCCATGGAGATGAGCTAGGTCGGATGAAACCCTTTTTCAAGGATTCATCGAGTTGCTTCTTAAGCTCGGCTAGTTCTAGTGGTGCCATCTTATAAGGTCTTCTAGCAATCGGAACGGTTCCGGGGATGAGGTCTATTACGAACTCAACATCCCTGTCAGGTGGAACACCTGGCAATTCCTCTGGAAAGACATCCGGGAAGTCACAGACTACCGGCACGTCCTCAAGGTCTGGCAAAGGGCTGGCGTTAAGAGAATATAATTGTCGCTTGGCTATTCGGGTCAAGACATTGACTATCTTCCCCGAAGGATGGGTGAGTTGAACAGTCCTAGAGAAGCAATCAATTTTGGCTTGATGAGCTGACATCCAGTCCATACCCAAAATGATATTAATATCTGAAGATTTAAGGGCTATCAAAGACGCGAGGAAAACAAGTCTGTCGACTTGGATTTCATTTCCATGGCTTACTCTAGAAGTTTGCCATTTGGATCCCGGAGTTTGAATTACCATAGAGGTTGGCATATCACCGAATGCGACGTTATGCAAGCGAGCATAGTTTTCAGATATAAAAGAATGAGAGGCTCCTGTATCGAAAAGAACAGATGCCGGGTGGCAATTAACAAGAAGCGTACCGAGAACGACGTTGGGATCCTCTTGAGCTTCTTCGGCAGAGATACAGTTAACATGGCCACGTGAAGCGGTGACCGGCTTGGCGTGGAATATTTTTCCTGTCGGCTTGCCACGGCCAACAGCTTTAGCGGATTGGTTGGGGTTGGTCTGGGGACACTCACGCATATAGTGACCAGATTCCCCACATTTGAAACAAGTCACGGAACTGGTGCGTGGAGGAGCATTGTTGGTTGGACCCCCATAGGGCTTGGCTGGAGCAGACTGTTGAACGGGGCGAGGCGCCTGGAAAGATGGCCTCGGTGTGAATCTGGGTGGCAGGGCGGTGTTGGGCACCCACACGCGGCGCTTCTGAGGACCAGCACTGGATGAGGAACCCATATCACGGCCATGCTTGCGTGTTGCGTCATAGTCAGTCTGACCAGTTTCAGCACTGATGGCTTTGTTGACAAGTTTCTGAAAAGATGTGCACTCATGCAGACGGAGGTCGCGGCGAAGCTCAGGACTAAGGCCCTTACGGAACCTTGCTTGCTTCTTGGCGTCAGTAGACACTTCCTCAGTTGCATATCGGGCGAGATTACCAAACTCCCTGCTATAGGCATCCACAGAAAGTCGGCCTTGGGTGAAACTGCAAAATTCTTCACGTTTACGGTCCATGAGACCCTCCGGAATGTGATGTTCACGGAAAGCCTCGCTGAACTCAGCCCAAGTAGTGACATGGCCCGCTGGCCGCATAGCTCCATAATTCTCCCACCATAGACTGGCGGGGCCTTCAAGATGATATGCAGCAAAGGTGACCTTGTCAGCCTCAGCTACTAGCGCGGAACGCAGCTTGTGAGAGATACTGCGAAGCCAGTCATCAGCGTCGAGAGGCTCGACTGAGTGGTGGAACGTGGGTGGATGCAATTTGATAAAATCACTGAGTGACACCACGTTAGCCCTCTGATGGTGTGCTGTATTCTGTTCAATACGCTCCAACAAACGGTTGGTCTCCCGCTTGTTTCTCTCAGCTTCCATCATAACCTCGGCTAGTGAAGGAGGATGAGGCAGATTTGCATCCCTGGCTTCACTGCCTTCGGCCTGCTCTTGGGAAGCAGGGTTAGCGCGCGTGTTGACCATCCTAGGTGAACAAGACAATGATTTAGTCAGGATGGTAAAATTCCGACATAGGATACATAATGTAAGGAATAATTCGGAATGCAAGATGATCATCCGTATGACATGGTAGATACAGAAACTGCTTCTTTTATTCCATCGTCATACACACCATACAGGGTTTAGTACAAGACCAAACAAAGTACTATTACGGTGACAAGAGGATTACATCTCATCGGAGGCATTCCAAGCTCTTATACATTATTTTTCTACATCTCCGGAAAGAGTACAAACTAGGTCATATCCCACGAGTCACGCAGGACGATAGATGACACGGCTAGTGCGAACTAGTGATACTACCACTAACTCAGACCGATCCATAGTAGTCCTCGTAGAAGTCACCTCCATAGCCTGGAAGTTCAACATGATCATCCGGAAACAGACGGTCTCGCGGAGCTTGTGGACCATAGGGGCTAGGATGAGGCCTTGGACCAACAAACGGTGGCCTGCGGGGACCGCGAGGTGGGGTGATGCCTCCTACATCACGCCAAACCATCACGTCCGGCAGAGCAGATCTCACAGGATAGAGATCGCGCATATCTGAATATCCAGCTTGCACCGCCGGTGCGAACCGAGTCAACGTGGCCCAGTGGTCAGCACGGGTATTGAAGAGCTCTAACCTTAAGGCCCGATTTTCACGGTCCTTATCCTCGAGCATCTCAGCAGTGGTGCGAGTCCGTGAATCCTCCTGAGTGGGGTCAGCATAGATAGCCTGGAGATA
>NW_025230237.1:14357-15625 GCF_018294505.1 Triticum aestivum | reverse complement strand
ACGGTCATTTAGCTGTCTAAACAAATCGGTAACTGAGTGAAAATAGCAAATGATGTCAGAAAGTGTTGAAAATAGGTCACGTCTCTTTGAATGGTGTGCACGGAACGCAAAAAAGTCTGGAGTTGTAATAAGTTTAAAAAAATGAAGTGCCCATGTAACAGATGAGTTCTCGTCAGAAACCCTTATACTTCGAAAGAGATTGTCCAGTTTGTACACGAAGTGCGTCCAGTTTTTGCCGTAACCCTCTCTACTCTATTGCACATGCTATGTGGGTGAAATGATGATACCATGCTAAGTTTCGACATTTTCAGAGTTCATTTTGTCGTGATTTTCAATTTCAGGGTCATTTAACTCTCCAAACAAATCGGTAAATGACTGAAAAATAGCAAATGATATCAGAAAGTGTTGAAAATTGATGACGTCGCTTTGACTGGTGCGTACGGAACGCAAAAAAAATCTGGAGTTGTAATAAGTTTTAAAAAATGAAGTGCCAGTGTAGCAGATGAGTTCTCGTCAGAAACCCTGATACTCCGAAAGAGATTGTCCAGTTTGCACACGAAGTGCGTCCAGTTTTTGCCGTAACCCTCTCTACTCTTTCGCACATGCTATGTGGGTGAAATGATGATACCATGCCAAGTTTCGACATTTTCAGAGTTCATTTTGTAGTGATTTTCAATTTCACGGTCATTTAGCTCTCTAAACAAATCGGTAAATGACTGAAAAAGAGCAAATGATGTCAGAAAGTGTTGAAAATTGATGACGTCGCTTTGAATGTGTGTACGGAACGCAAAAAAATCTGGAGTTGTAATAAGTTTAAAAAAATGAAGTGCCCATGTAACAGATGAGTTCTCGTCCAAAACCCTGATACTTCGAAAGATATTGTCCAGCTTGTACACGAAGTGCGTCCAGGTTTTTGCCGTAACCCTCTCTACTATTTTGCACATGCTATGTGGGTGAAATGATGATACCATGCCAAGTTTCGACATTTTCAGAGTTCATTTTGTAGTGATTTTCAATTTCACGGTCATTTAGCTCTCTAAACAAATCGGTAAATGACCGAAAATAGCAAATGATGTCAGAAAGTGTTGAAAATTGATGACGTCGCTTTGAATGGTGCGTACGGAACGCAAAAGAGTCTAGAGTTGTAATAAGTTTAAAAAAATGACGTGCCAGTGTAACAGATGAGTTCTCGTCCGAAACCCTGATACTTCGAAAGAGATTGTCCAGTTTGTACACGAAGTGCGTCCAGTTTTTGCCGTAACCCTCTG
>NW_025230237.1:13287-13790 GCF_018294505.1 Triticum aestivum | reverse complement strand
ATACTCCGAAAGAGATTGTCCAGATTGTACACGAAGTGCGTCCAGTTTGTGCCGTAACCCTCTCTACTCTTTTGCACATGCTATGTGTGTGCAATGATGATACCATGCCAAGTTTCGACATTTTCAGAGTTCATTCTGTAGTGATTTTCAATTTCACGGTCATTTAGCTCTCTAAACAAATCCGTAAATGACTAAAAATAGCAAATGATGTCAGGAAGTTTTGAAAATTGATGACGTCACTTTGAATGGTGTGTACGGAACGCAAAAAAGTCTGGAGTTGTAATAAGTTAAAAAAAATGAAGTGCCCATGTAACAGATGAGTTCTCGTCCGAAACCCTGATACTTCGAAAGAGATTGTCCAGTTTGTACACGAAGTGCGTCCAGTTTTTGCCGTGACCCTCTCTACTCTTTTGCACATGCTATGTGGGTGAAATGATGATACCATGCCGAGTTTCGACATTTTCAGAGTTCATTTTGTAGTGATTTTCAATTTCACGGTCATT
>NW_025230237.1:12423-12931 GCF_018294505.1 Triticum aestivum | reverse complement strand
CGTCGCTTTGAATGTGTGTACGGAACGCAAAAAAATCTGGAGTTGTAATAAGTTTAAAAAAATGAAGTGCCCATGTAACAGATGAGTTCTCGTCCAAAACCCTGATACTTCGAAAGATATTGTCCAGCTTGTACACGAAGTGCGTCCAGGTTTTTGCCGTAACCCTCTCTACTATTTTGCACATGCTATGTGGGTGAAATGATGATACCATGCCAAGTTTCGACATTTTCAGAGTTCATTTTGTAGTGATTTTCAATTTCACGGTCATTTAGCTCTCTAAACAAATCGGTAAATGACCGAAAATAGCAAATGATGTCAGAAAGTGTTGAAAATTGATGACGTCGCTTTGAATGGTGCGTACGGAACGCAAAAGAGTCTAGAGTTGTAATAAGTTTAAAAAAATGACGTGCCAGTGTAACAGATGAGTTCTCGTCCGAAACCCTGATACTTCGAAAGAGATTGTCCAGTTTGTACACGAAGTGCGTCCAGTTTTTGCCGTAACCCTCTG
>NW_025230237.1:11759-12413 GCF_018294505.1 Triticum aestivum | reverse complement strand
GTAAATGACTGAAAAATAGCCAATGATGTCAGAAAGTGTTGAAAATTGATGACGTCGCTTTGAATGGTGCGTACGGAACGCAAAAAAAGTCTAGAGTTGTAATAAGTTTAAAAAAATGAAGTGCCAGTGTAACAGATGAGTTCTCGTCCGAAACCCTGATACTCCGAAAGAGATTGTCCAGTTTGTACACGAAGTGCATCCAGTTTTTTCCGTAACCCTCTCTACTCTTTTGCACATGCTATGTGGATGAAATGATGATACCTTTCCAAGTTTCGACATTTTCAGAGTTCATTTTGTAGTGATTTTCAATTTCACGGTCATTTAGCTCTCTAAAGAAATCGGTAAATGACTGAAAATAGCAAATGATGTCAGAAAGTGTTGAAAATTGATGACGTCGCTTTGAATGGTGCGTACGGAACGCAAAAAAGTCTAGAGTTGTAATAAGTTTAAAAAAATGAAGTGCCAGTGTAACAGATGAGTTCTCGTCCGAAACCCTGATACTCCGAAAGAGATTGTCCAGTTTGTACACGAAGTGCGTCCAGTTTTTGCCGTAACCCTCTCTACTCTCTTGCACATGCTATGTGGGTGAAATGATGATACCATGCCAAGTTTCGACATTTTGAGAGTTCATTTTGTAGTGATTTTCAATTTCAC
>NW_025230237.1:7655-8814 GCF_018294505.1 Triticum aestivum | reverse complement strand
ATTGTCCAGTTTGTACACGAAGTGCGTCCAGTTTGCCAAGTTTCCACATTTTCAGAGTTCATTTTGTAGTGATTTTCAATTTCACGGTCATTTAGCTCTCTAAACAAATCGGCAAATGACTGAAAAATAGCAAATGATGTCAGAAAGTGTTGAAAATTGATGACGTCGCTTGGAATGGTGCGTACGGAACGCTAAAAAAGTCTAGAGTTGTAATAATCTTAAAAAAATGAAGTGCCAGTATAACCGATGAGTTCTCGTCCGAAACCCTAATACTCCGAAAGAGATTGTCCAGTTTGTACACGAAGAGCGTCCAGTTTTTGCCGTAACCCTCTGTACTCTTTTGCACATGCTATGTGGATGAAATGATGATACCATTCCAAGTTTCGACATTTTCAGAGTTCATTTTGTAGTGATTTTCAATTTCACGGTCATTTAGCTCTCTAAACAAATCGGTAAATGACTGAAAAATAGCAAATGATGTCAGAAAGTGTTGAAAATTGATGACGTCGCTTTGAATGGTGCGTACGGAACGCAAAAAAAGTCTAGAGTTGTAATAAGGTTAAAAAAAATGAAGTGCCAGTGTAACAGATGAGTTCTCGTCCGAAACCCTGATACTCCGAAAGAGATTGTCCAGAATGTACACGAAGTGCGTCCAGTTTTTGCCGTAACCCTCTCTACTCTTTTGCACATGCTATGTGGGTGAAATGATGATAC
Source organism: Triticum aestivum (assembly GCF_018294505.1). Classification (NCBI taxonomy): domain Eukaryota; kingdom Viridiplantae; phylum Streptophyta; class Magnoliopsida; order Poales; family Poaceae; genus Triticum; species Triticum aestivum. Next base: position 8,100 of record NW_025230237.1, on the reverse strand, counting down.
CATGCCAAGTTTCGACATTTTCAGAGTTCATTTTGTAGTGATTTTCAATTTCACGGCCATTTAACTCTCTAAACAAATCGGTAAATGACTAAAAAATAGCAAATGATGTCAGAAAGTTTTGAAAATTGATGACGTCGGTTTGAATGGTGTGTATGGAACGCAAAAAAGTCTGGAGTTGTAATAAGTTTTAAAAAATGAAGTGCCAGTGTAACAGATGAGTTCTTGTCCGAAACTCTGATACTCCGAAATAGATTGTCCAGTTTGTACACGAAGTGCGTCCAGTTTTTGCCGTAACCCTCTCTACTCTTTTGCACATGATGTCAGAAGTGCGTCCTCTCTACTCTCTAAACAAATCGGTAAATGACTAAAAAATAGCAAATGATGTCAGAAAGTTTTGAAAATTGATGACGTCGGTTTGAATGGTGTGTATGGAACGCAAAAAAGT
>NW_025230237.1:7108-7524 GCF_018294505.1 Triticum aestivum | reverse complement strand
ATTGTCCAGTTTGTACACGAAGTGCGTCCAGTTTGCCAAGTTTCCACATTTTCAGAGTTCATTTTGTAGTGATTTTCAATTTCACGGTCATTTAGCTCTCTAAACAAATCGGCAAATGACTGAAAAATAGCAAATGATGTCAGAAAGTGTTGAAAATTGATGACGTCGCTTGGAATGGTGCGTACGGAACGCTAAAAAAGTCTAGAGTTGTAATAATCTTAAAAAAATGAAGTGCCAGTATAACCGATGAGTTCTCGTCCGAAACCCTAATACTCCGAAAGAGATTGTCCAGTTTGTACACGAAGAGCGTCCAGTTTTTGCCGTAACCCTCTGTACTCTTTTGCACATGCTATGTGGATGAAATGATGATACCATTCCAAGTTTCGACATTTTCAGAGTTCATTTTGTAGTGATTT
>NW_025230237.1:5063-6034 GCF_018294505.1 Triticum aestivum | reverse complement strand
AAGTTTTGAAAATTGATGACGTCGGTTTGAATGGTGTGTATGGAACGCAAAAAAGTCTGGAGTTGTAATAAGTTTTAAAAAATGAAGTGCCAGTGTAACAGATGAGTTCTTGTCCGAAACTCTGATACTCCGAAATAGATTGTCCAGTTTGTACACGAAGTGCGTCCAGTTTTTGCCGTAACCCTCTCTACTCTTTTGCACATGATGTCAGAAGTGCGTCCTCTCTACTCTCTAAACAAATCGGTAAATGACTAAAAAATAGCAAATGATGTCAGAAAGTTTTGAAAATTGATGACGTCGGTTTGAATGGTGTGTATGGAACGCAAAAAAGTTTGGAGTTGTAATAAGTTTTAAAAAATGAAGTGCCAGTGTAACAGATGAGTTCTTGTCCGAAACTCTGATACTCCGAAATAGATTGTCCAGTTTGTACACGAAGTGCGTCCAGTTTGCCAAGTTTCCACATTTTCAGAGTTCATTTTGTAGTGATTTTCAATTTCACGGTCATTTAGCTCTCTAAACAAATCGGTAAATGACTGAAAAATAGCAAATGATGTCAGAAAGTGTTGAAAATTGATGACGTCGCTTTGAATGGTGCGTACGGAACGCAAAAAAGTCTAGAGTTGTAATAAGTTTATAAAAATGAAGTGCCAGTGTAACAGATGAGTTCTCGTCCGCAACCCTAATACTCCGAAAGAGATTGTCCAGTTTGTACACGAAGTGCGTCCAGTTTTTGCCGTAACCCTCTCTACTCTTTTGCACATGCTATGTGGATGAAATGATGATACCATTCCAAGTTTCGACATTTTCAGAGTTCATTTTGTAGTGATTTACAATTTCACGGTCATTTAGCTCTCTAAACAAATCGGTAAATGACTGAAAAATAGCAAATGATGTCAGAAAGTGTTGAAAATTGATGACGTCGCTTTGAATGGTGCGTACGGAACGCAAAAAAAGTCTAGAGTTGTAATAAG
>NW_025230237.1:3094-5053 GCF_018294505.1 Triticum aestivum | reverse complement strand
TAACCGATGAGTTCTCGTCCGAAACCCTAATACTCCGAAAGAGATTGTCCAGTTTGTACACGAAGTGCGTCCAGTTTTTGCCGTAACCCTCTCTACTCTTTTGCACATGCTATGTGGATGAAATGATGATACCATTCCATGTTTCGACATTTTCAGAGTTCATTTTGTAGTGATTTTCAATTTCACGGTCATTTAGCTCTCTAAACAAATCGGTAAATGACTGAAAAATAGCAAATGATGTCAGAAAGTGTTGAAAATTGATGACGTCGCTTTGAATGGTGCGTACGGAACGCAAAAAAAGTCTAGAGTTGTAATAAGTTTAAAGAAATGAAGTGCCAGTGTAACAGATGAGTTCTCGTCCGAAACCCTGATACTCCGAAAGAGATTGTCCAGATTGTACACGAAGTGCGTCCTGTTTTTGCCGTAACCCTCTCTACTCTTTTGCACCTGCTATGTGGGTGAAATGATGATACCATGCCAAGTTTCGACATTTTCAGAGTTCATTTTGTAGTGATTTTCAATTTCACGGCCATTTAGCTCTCTAAACAAATCGGTAAATGACTAAAAAATAGCAAATGATGTCAGAAAGTTTTGAAAATTGATGACGTCGGTTGAATGGTGTGTAAGGAACGCAAAAAAGTCTGGAGTTGTAATAAGTTTTAAAAATGAAGTGCCAGTGTAACAGATGAGTTCTCGTCGGAAACCCTGATACTCCGAAATAGATTGTCCAGTTTGTACACGAAGTGCGTCCAGTTTTTGCCGTAGCCCTCTCTACTCTTTTGCACATGCTATGTGGATGAAATGATCATACCATTCCAAGTTCGACATTTTCAGAGTTCATTTTGTAGTGATTTTCAATTTCACGGTCATTTAGCTCTCTAAACAAATCGGTAAATGACTGAAAAATAGCAAATGATGTCAGAAAGTTTTGAAAATTGATGACGTCGGTTTGAATGGTGTGTATGGAACGCAAAAAAGTCTGGAGTTGTAATAAGTTTTAAATAATGAAGTGCCAGTGTAACAGATGAGTTCTTGTCCGAAACTCTGATACTCCGAAATAGATTGTCCAGTTTGTACACGAAGTGCGTCCAGTTTTTGCCGTAACCCTCTCTACTCTTTTGCACATGCTATGTGGGTGAAATGATGATACCATGCCAAGTTTCAACATTTTTAGAGTTCATTTTGTAGTGATTTTCAATTTCACGGCCATTTAGCTCTCTAAACAAATCGGTAAATGACTAAAAAATAGCAAATGATGTCAGAAAGTGTTGAAAATTGATGACGTTGCTTTGAATGGTGCGTACGGAACGCAAAAAAAGTCTAGAGTTGTAATAAGTTTTAAAAAATTAAGTGCCAGTGTAACAGATGAGTTCTCGTCCGGAACCCTGATACTCCGAAAGAGATTGTCCAGTTTGTACACGAAGTGCGTCCAGTTTTTTCCGTAACCCTCTCTACTCTTTTGCACATGCTATGTGGATGAAATGATGATACCATTCCAAGTTTCGACATTTTCAGAGTTCATTTTGTAGTGATTTTCAATTTCACGGTCATTTAGCTCTCTAAACAAATCGGTAAATGACTGAAAAATAGCAAATGATGTCAGAAAGTGTTGAAAATTGATGAGGTCGCTTTGAATGGTGCGTACGGAACGCAGAAAAAGTCTGGAGTTGTAATAAGTTTGAAAAAATGAAGTGCCAGTGTAACAGATGAGTTCTCGTCCGAAACCCTAATACTCCGAAAGAGATTGTCCAGTTTGTATACGAAGTGCGTCCAGTTTTTGCCGTAACCCTCTCTACTCTTTTGCACATGCTATGTGGATGAAATGATGATACCATTCCAAGTTTCGACATTTTCAGAGTTCATTTTGTACTGATTTACAATTTCACGGTCATTTAGCTCTCTAAACGAATCGGTAAATGACTGAAAAATAGCAAATGATGTCAGAAAGTGTTGAAAATT
>NW_025230237.1:2627-3084 GCF_018294505.1 Triticum aestivum | reverse complement strand
GAAACCCTGATACTCCGAAAGAGATTGTCCAGTTTGTACACGAAGTGCGTCCAGTTTTTGCCGTAACCCTCTCTACTCTTTTGCACATGCTATGTGGATGAAATGATGATACCATTCCAAGTTTCGACATTTTCAGAGTTCATTTTGTAGTGATTTTCAATTTCACGGTCATTTAGCTCTCTAAACAAATCGGTAAATGACTGAAAAATAACAAATGATGTCAGAAAGTGTTGAAAATTGATGACGTCGCTTTGAATGGTGCGTACGGAACGCAAAAAAAGTCTAGAGTTGTAATAAGGTTAAAAAAATGAAGTGCCAGTGTAACAGATGAGTTCTCGTCCGAAACCCTGATACTCCGAAAGAGATTGTCCAGATTGTACACGAAGTGCGTCCAGTTTTTGCCGTAACCCTCTCTACTCTTTTGCACATGCTATGTGGGTGAAATGATGATACCATG
>NW_025230237.1:1608-2617 GCF_018294505.1 Triticum aestivum | reverse complement strand
TTCAGAGTTCATTTTGTACTGATTTACAATTTCACGGTCATTTAGCTCTCTAAACGAATCGGTAAATGACTGAAAAATAGCAAATGATGTCAGAAAGTGTTGAAAATTGATGACGTCGCTTTGAATGGTGCGTACGGAACGCAAAAATAGTCTAGAGTTGTAATAAGTTTAAAAAAACGAAGTGCCAGTGTAACAGATGAGTTCTCGTCCGAAACCCTGATACTCCGAAAGAGATTGTCCAGATTGTACACGAAGTGCGTCCAGTTTTTGCTGTAACCCTCTCTACTCTTTTGCACATGCTATGTGGGTGAAATGATGATACCATGCCAAGTTTCGACATTTTCAGAGTTCATTTTGTAGTGATTTTCAATTTCACGGCCATTTAGCTCTCTAAACAAATCGGTAAATGACTAAAAAATAGCAAATGATGTCAGAAAGTTTTGAAAATTGATGACGTCGGTTGAATGGTGTGTAAGGAACGCGAAAAAGTCTGGAGTTGTAATAAGTTCTAAAAAATGAAGTGCCAGTGTAACAGATGAGTTCTCGTCCGAAACCCTGATACTCCGAAATAGATTGTCCAGTTTGTACATGAAGTGCGTCCAGTTTTTGCCGTAACCCTCTCTACTCTTTTGCACATGCTATGTGGGTGAAATGATGATAGCATGCCAAGTTTCAACATTTTCAGAGTTCATTTTGTAGTGATTTTCAATTTCACGGTCATTTAGCTCTCTAAATAAATCGGTAAATTACTGAAAAATAGCAAATGATGTCAGAAAGTGTTGAAAATTGATGATGTCGCTTTGAATGGTGCGTACGGAACGCAAAAAAGTCTAGAGTTGTAATAAGTTTAAAAAAATAAAGTGCCAGTGTAACAGATGAGTTCTTGTCCGAAACCCTGATACTCCGAAAGAGATTGTCCAGTTTGTACACGAAGTGCGTCCAGTTTTTGCCGTAACCCTCTCTACTCTTTTGCACATGCTATGTGGATGAAATGATGATACCATTCCAA
>NW_025230237.1:591-1598 GCF_018294505.1 Triticum aestivum | reverse complement strand
ACGCAAAAAAGTCTGGAGTTGTAATAAGCTTAAAAAATGAAGTGCCAGTGTAACAGATGAGTTCTCGTCCGAAACCTTGATACTCCGAAATAGATTGTCCAGTTTGTACACGAAGTGCGTCCAGTTTTTGCCGTAACCCTCTCTACTCCTTTGCACATGCTATGTGGGTGAAATGATGATACCATGCCAAGATTCAACATTTTCAGAGTTCATTTTGTAGTGATTTTCAATTTCACGGTCATTTAGCTCTCCAAACAAATCGGGAAATGACTGAAAAATAGCAAATGATGTCAGAAAGTGTTGAAAATTGATGAGGTCGCTGTGAATGGTGCGTACGGAACGCAAAAAAAGTCTGGAGTTGTAATAAGTTTGAAAAAATGAAGTGCCAGTGTAACAGATGAGTTCTCGTCCGAAACTCTGATACTCGAAAGAGATTGTCCAGTTTGTACACGAAGTGCGTCCAGTTTTTGCCATAACCCTCTTTACTCTTTTGCACATGCTATGTGGGTGAAATGATGATACCATTCGAAGTTTCGACATTTTCAGAGTTCATTTTGTAGTGATTTTCAATTTCACGGTCATTTAGCTCTCTAAACAAATCGGTAAATGACTGAAAAATAGCAAATGATGTCAGGAAGTGTTGAAAATTGATGACGTCGCTTGGAATGGTGCGTACGGAACGCTAAAGAAGTCTAGAGTTGTAATAAGCTTAAAAAAATGAAGTGCCAGTGTAACCGATGAGTTCTCGTCCGAAACCCTAATACTCCGAAAGAGATTGTCCAGTTTGTACACGAAGTGCGTCCAGTTTTTGCCGTAACCCTCTCTACTCTTTTGCACATGCTATGTGGGTGAAATGATGATACCATGCCAAGTTTCGACATTTTCAGAGTTCATTTTGTAGTGATTTGCAATTTCACGGTCATTTAGCTCTCTAAACAAATCGGTAAATGACTGAAAAATAGCAAATGATGTCAGAAAGTGTTGAAAATTGATGACGTCGCTTTGAA
>NW_025230237.1:0-581 GCF_018294505.1 Triticum aestivum | reverse complement strand
CTACTCTTTTGCACATGCTATGTGGATGAAATGATGATACCATTCCAAGTTCGACATTTTCAGAGTTCATTTTGTAGTGATTTTCAATTTCACGGCCATTTAGCTCTCAAAACAAATCGGTAACTGACTAAAAAATAGCAAATGATGTCAGAAAGTTTTGAAAATTGATGACGTCAGTTTGAATGGTGTGTATGTAACGCAAAAAAGTCTGGAGTTGTAATAAGTTTTAAATAATGAAGTGCCAGTGTAACAGATGAGTTCTTGTCCGAAACTCTGATACTCCGAAATAGATTGTCCAGTTTGTACACGAAGTGCGTCCAGTTTTTGCCGTAACCCTCTCTACTCTTTTGCACATGCTATGTGGGTGAAATGATGATACCATGCCAAGTTTCAACATTTTCAGAGTTCATTTTGTAGTGATTTTCAATTTCACGGTCATTTAACTCTCTAAACAAATCGGTAAATGACTGAAAAATAGCAAATGATGTCAGAAAGTGTTGAAAATTGATGACGTTGCTTTGAATGGTGCGTACGGAACGCAAAAAAAGTCTAGAGTTGTAATAAGTATAAAAAAATTAAGT
>NW_025230236.1:15001-15626 GCF_018294505.1 Triticum aestivum | reverse complement strand
TAAAACCCTGATACTTCGAAAGAGATTGTCCTGTTTGCACACGAAGTGCATCCAGTTTTTGCGGTGGCCCTCTCTACTTTTTTGCATATGCTATGCGGGTGAAATGATGATACCATGCCAAGTTTCAACCTTTTCAGAGTTCACCTGTAGAGCTTTTCAATTGCAGGGCCATTTAGCTCAAAACAAATCAGTAAATGCATTAAAAATAGCAAATTATGTCACAAGGGGTTGAAAGTTGATGACGTGGCTTTGAATGTAACAGATGAGTTTTCGTCCGAAACCCTGATACTTCGAAAGAGATTGTCCAGTTTGTACACGAAGTGCATCCAGTTATTGTCGTGACCCTCTCTACATTTTTGCACATGCTATGTGGGTGAAATGATGATACCAGGCCAAGTTTGAACCTTTCAGAGTTCATTTGTAGAGCTTTTCAATTTCAGGGCCATTTAGCTCAAAACAAATCAGTAAATGCATGAAAAATAGCAAATTATGTCAGAAAGGGTTGAAAGTTGATGACATGGCTTTGAATGTTGCATGCCGGATGCAAAAAACGTCCGGATTTGTAATAAGTTATTAAAATTTTGAATTGCCGGTCTAACAGATGAGTTTTCGTCCGAAACCCTGA
>NW_025230236.1:9105-10545 GCF_018294505.1 Triticum aestivum | reverse complement strand
GCATTAAAAATAGTAAATTATGTCACAAAGGATTGAAAGTTGATGACGTGGCTTTGAATGGTGCATGCTAAATGCAAAAAAGTCTGGAGTTGTAATAAGTTATTAAAATTTTGAAATGCCGGTCTAACAGATGAGTTTTCGTCCGAAACCCTGATACTTCAAAAGAGATTGTCCAGTTTGTACACGAGGTGCATCCAGTTTTTGCCATGACCCTCTCTACTTTTTTGCACATGCTATGCGGGTGAAATGATGATACCGTGCCAAGTTTCAACCTTTTCAGAGTTCATTTGTAGAGCTTTTCAATTGCCGGGCCATTTAGCTCAAAACAAATCAGTAAATGCATTAAAAATAGCAAATTATGTCAGAAAGGGTTGAAAGTTGATGATGTGGCTTTGAGTGTTGCATGCTGGATGCAAAAAACATCCGGAGTTGTAATAAGTTATTAAAATTTTGAATTGCCGGTCTAACAGATGAGTTTTCGTCCGAAACCCTGATGCTTCGAAAGAGATTGTCCAGTTTGCACACGAAGTGCATCCAGTTTTTGCGGTGGCCCTCTCTACTTTTTTGCACATGCTATGCGGGTGAAATGATGATACAATGCCAAGTTTCAACCATTTCAGAGTTCATTTGTAGAGCTTTTCAATTGCAGGGCCATTTAGCTCAAAACAAATCAGTAAATGCATTAAAAATAGCAAATTATGTCACAAAGGGTTGAAGTTGATGACATGGCTTTGAATGGTGCATGCTGAATGCAAAAAATGTCCAGAGTTGTAATAAGTTATTAAAATTTTGAATTACCGATGTAACAGATGAGTTTTCGTCCGAAACCCTGATACTTCGAAAGAGATTGTCCAGTTTGTACACGAAGTGCATCCAGTTATTGCCGTGACCCTCTCTACTTTTTTGCACATGCTATGCGGGTGAAATGATGATACCATGCCAAGTTTCAACCTTTTCAGAGTTCATTTGTAGAGCTTTTCAATTTCAGGGCCATTTAGCTCAAATCAAATCAGTAAATTCATGAAAAATAGCAAATTATGTCAGAAAGGGTTGAAAGTTGATGACATGGCTTTGAATGTTGCATGCTGGATGCAAAAAACGTCCGGAGTTGTAATAAGTTATTAAAATTTTGAATTGCCGGTCTAGCAGATGAGTTTTCGTTCGAAACCCTGATACTTCGAAAGAGATTGTCCAGTTTGCACACGAAGTGCATCCAGTTTTTGCGGTGGCCCTCTCTACTTTTTTGCACATGCTATGCGGGTGAAATGATGATACCATGCCAAGTTTCAACCTTTTCAGAGTTCATTTGTAGAGCTTTTCAATTGCAGGGCCATTTAGATCAAAACAAATCAGTAAGTGCATTAAAAATAGCAAATTATGTCACAAAGGGTTGAAAGTTGATGACGTGGCTTTGAATGGTGCATGCTGAATGCAAAAAAC
>NW_025230236.1:0-1272 GCF_018294505.1 Triticum aestivum | reverse complement strand
GTTATTAAAATTTTGAATTGCCGGTCTAACAGATGAGTTTTCGTCCGAAACCCTGATGCTTCGAAAGAGATTGTCCAGTTTGCACACGAAGTGCATCCAGTTTTTGCGGTGGCCCTCTCTACTTTTTTGCACATGCTATGCGGGTGAAATGATGATACAATGCCAAGTTTCAACCTTTTCAGAGTTCATTTGTAGAGCTTTTCAATTGCAGGGCCATTTAGCTCAAAACAAATCAGTAAATGCATTAAAAATAGCAAATTATGTCACAAAGGGTTGAAGTTGATGACATGGCTTTGAATGGTGCATGCTGAATGCAAAAAACGTCCAGAGTTGTAATAAGTTATTAAAATTTTGAATTGCCGATGTAACAGATGAGTATTCGTCTGAAACCCTGATACTTCGAAAGAAATTGTCCAGTTTGTACACGAAGTGCATCCAGTTTTTGCCATGACCCTCTCTACTTTTTTGCACATGCTATGCGGGTGAAATGATGATACCATGCCAAGTTTCAACCTTTTCAGAGTTCATTTGTAGAGCTTTTACATTGCAGGGCCATTTAGCTCAAAACAAATCAGTAAATGCATTAAAAATAGCAAATTATGTCATAAAGGGTTGAAAGTTGATGACGTGGCTTTGAATGGTGCATGTTTAATGCAAAAAACGTCCGGAGTTGTAATAAGTTATTAAAATTTTGAATTGCCGGTCTAACAGATGAGTTTTCGTCCGAAACCCTGATACTTTGAATGAGATTGTCCAGTTTGTACACGAAGTGCATCTAGTTTTTGCCATGACCCTCTACTTTTTTGCACATGCTATGCGGGTGAAATGATGATACCATGCCAAGTTTCAACCTTTTCAGAGTTCATTTGTAGAGCTTTTCAATTGCAGGTCCATTTAGCTCAAAACAAATTAGTAAATGCATTAAAAATAGCAAATTATGTCACAAGGGGTTGAAAGTTGATGACGTGGCTTTGAATGGTGCATGCTGAATGCAAAAAACGTCGAGAGTTGTAATAAGTTATTAAAATTTTGAATTGCCGATGTAACAGATGAGTTTTCGTCCGAAACCCTGGTACTTCGAAAGAGATTGTCCAGTTTGTACACGAAGTGCATCCAGTTATTGTCGTGACCCTCTCTACTTTTTTGCACATGCTATGTGGGTGAAATGATGATACCAGGCCAAGTTTGAACCTTTCAGAGGTCATTTGTAGAGCTTTTCAATTTCAGGGCCATTTAGCTCAAATCAAATTAGTAAATGCATGAAAAATAGCA
>NW_025230235.1:13638-15631 GCF_018294505.1 Triticum aestivum | reverse complement strand
GGGGGGGGGCACCATGCACGCATGCAGGGGACGCGTCCTCTGGTGTGTACGACGTATACGTTGCCCGTGAGCTCGCTCTGGGCATGGACGAAATGTGCAGCGTGGGCGTTCGTGGCCTAGCAACTGTGTGGTGTCAGGTTTGGTCCTTTGAATACGCATATACGTTTCAGTTTGCTTTCCAAGATGCCCTAGGTGCAGCTGCTGCTGCGTTCAGAGATGCACTTCTCCCAGCAACTGCCTTTTATAGACTCCGCGACTTCTCTATTCCCATGGCCAGCCGAGGTGGTACTAAACTTTACCAGGTGCCTGAACCAACGATGTGTGTGTTGTATGGGCCGAACATTGTTGGGCCTTCATTCTTGAAAAGAAATGTGAAAGAATCAAAGGCCTAGAGATAAATAGTAATATAGCTGTGCGTTGTTGGGCTTCCTACGTTTTTGCCTTGTGGCCTTTAAAGACATGTACAACATTACGTACGTGACTGGGTCATTTGTTTATGAGGTTTGGGCTCTGTACAACTTATATATCTGATGTATGTGCATCCTATGCAACATATGAATATGAAATTTAAAGGTATTTTGATTAATAATTTTCATCGGGTAACCCATGGGTACAAACTTAGACCCATGCCCCGCCCATCGCTAATCGGGTTACCCATCGGGCTTGCCCATGGTTGAACACGATGACCCATACCCTACCCATTTGTGTCGGGTGCCCATGGGCGCGGTCACCGATCGGTCGGATTGCCGGGTTGAGTTTGTAGACACATATGCTGAGAACATCCATGGATTTTTTTTTCTGTTTTTTTGAAACATTTCAATTTGGTTTTTTTGAATTGGTATCATGGGAGCATATAATTGTTGGTACCACCAGATATTTCCCCACACTGCATATGCCCTGCCTTTTTTTTTTCAAAAAGAAAGATAACCCCGGCCTCTACATCAATACCATATTGCCCTGCCCTCGCTTCCCGATGCCGCACATCACTGGCTCCAGTCCACATCGCAGCCCTCAGTGCACGACGGACCGGGCGCAGCCGAAGCCACACAGCTGAGCTCGGCCGCGATCCCAGGGAAACCTTGTCGCTGCGGCACGATGTGACGCACGCTCCGTTCCCACGGCGGTACGATGTGACGCACGCCACTGCAACGCCTTGCCGATGGATTGAGAGGCATAACGCGCGGCCGGGGTACGTCGGATACTTTCTCCGGCTTGCCGGCCGGGTTCTCGTACTCTACGTTCTCACGCGAGGGCAAGTCCGGCCGGGCTCTCGTACTACTCGGACGAAGGCGCGCACGCGCACGGCCGGAGGTCGCACTCGCAGGCAGGAAAGAATCCGCATACGGTCTGAAATACGTCCCATCATCGTTTTGTACTCTTCAATCAATCTTTCCCACACCACAGGGGCATTAGTAAGTTACCGTATGAACCCGCGTCGCGCTCCGTCGGCTCAACAAATACTCCTGATATACGGTGCTTGTCCATCCAATAATACAATGTTTGTTTTTCACAAGCATTCCCACGTACGTTCACCACACTTTTTTTTTTGCATGGCGTTCACCACACATTTTGCCCAAATAATACAATGCTTGCTTTCACAAATCACAATCGAATCATACGATATTACTTCTACCTTTTGTTTGTTTATACGCATGCGGTATAAAAGCAGCGCTCGCATTCCGAAACTGCAGCCCACTGCATCTCAGCCATGGCATCTATTCCCAAGCTTGTGATTCTCCTGCTGTGCACCTGTCTTCACACTCTCCTTGCTCACGGAGGGGACGATCTTCGCACCTACAAGGTTCTGCACGCTGGCGCTCTCAAATCTGCCACCGTCAACTGCTCCCAGCCCCAAGGTGCAGTAACATTGTCCATGGACGCACATGCATGCAATGTTACTATTAGTTTCCTTGCACTATTTTGAGGATATTTTGAGCACGTTTGTCATCGTGTTTCCCTTTCCCCTGTTCGGTTCTTTCAGTGACTCCATCAT
>NW_025230235.1:5861-7273 GCF_018294505.1 Triticum aestivum | reverse complement strand
GGGGGGGGGGCATTCCCTATTTGGCGCTGCAGGCGCCTGTTAATGTGTATTCTACTAACGGCCGGCTGCAGCCACGTTCAGTGGGCTCGGCCCATTTGTAATTGTTTTTCTGTCACCGGAGACGTAAAAATGCTTAGGCAGATGGGGTCGAACGCACGACCTCTTCACTTCGAGGGTTACACACTAACCATCACAACACAGTCCCACATGTGCAAATACACTTCTGTTACTTCATTTATGTTGTTTTACGTTCGTTTTATTCTTTTATCTTTTTCTGTTCATTCTTTTTTGTTTTCTTTAATGCGCGAATTTTTGCTAATTCAATGGATTTTTTTCAAATTTGATATTTTTTTCCCAAATTTGATGAAAATTTTCTAAATCCGATGAACTTTTTTCAAGATTGATGAATTGTTCCTTCAAATTTTTGAACTTTTTTTAAAATCGATGAACTATTTTTTCAAACTCGATGAACTTTTTTCTAAACCTTGATGAATTGTTTTTCAAATTTGATGATTTTTTTTCAAATTCGATGAACTTTTTCCAAATCCGATGAACTTTTTTCAAGATTGATGACTTTTTCTTGTCAAATTTGTGAACTTTTTTCAAAATCGATGAACTTTTTTCAAAACCAGTGAACTTCTTTTGGAAACGATGAACTTTTTCATAATTCTTTCCAAAACCGGTGAACTTTTTTAAGTTTATGAACTTTATATTAAAAAATGATGAACTATTTCTCCAAACTGATAAACTTTTTAGAAGTTTGTGAACTTTTGTCTCAAAATCGATGAGCGTTATTAAATTCACGAATTTTTTAAAAATAAATAAAAGAACAAGGTGATAATTAAATAGCGCGGCAATACTACTTCATGTGCTGTTAGCAGCAATCAAAGTACAGGTGCGCTACGGCTGTGTTGGTCAGCTAAGCTCGAAGAAGGCTCGCCTCCGCGGGCGACGCGAGTTCAATGCCCGAAGAAACCACTTTTTGCGTTTTTCTGCCGAATTTTGTTAGCTGCGTTTTGCCTTCGCGGGCCGGCCCACAAGGTCGTGCTGCGGGCGCCAGCAACCTTTTCGGGCGCTTAAGGCGCCGAAAAGGGGCAAATCCTTCTATTTCTGCAAACCGGCGCCTGCAGGCTCCTTAGCTGGGCTCGGCCCATTTAGCGTTTCCTTTTGTTTGTTTTAAAGTGCAAAAATGGTGCCAGTCAAAGAATCGAACTCTAGACCTCTTTGTTCTCAGCGTAACGACCTAATCATTCGAACCATCGTGAACCAATGGATTTAAACTGCTTCCGTCCTTTTTGTTCTTTGCTAGTTCGCATCTCTTTTTCTTTTTTTCTATTTTTTCTGTCTTTTTTTCCTTTTTTATTTATTTCTTTTTCTGAAATGCGTGATTGTAAATCCATGAACTTTTTCTT
>NW_025230235.1:1576-5851 GCF_018294505.1 Triticum aestivum | reverse complement strand
TTTTCCAAATTCAGTGACATTCCTCAAAATCAATCAATTTTTTTTTACGAATTTGATGAACTTTTTTCAAATTCGATGCAATTTTATGAAATCAATGAACTTTCTTCAACTTTGTGAACCTTTTTTCAAAATTGATAAACTCTATTCACATTTGCAAACTTTTTTTATGATTAATGAAGTTATTTTCAAATTCAATGAATTTTTTTAAGTCAATGAATGTTTTCTAATATCTGATGTTTTTTAAAATCCATGAACAATTTTGAATTCACGAGTTTTTTAGAACAAAATCAATTTTTAATTATATTTTTATATTTTATTAAAAAGTCAACGATTGACCAGTCAACTGGTCAACTGTTGAGTGACTGCACCAATTCCCTTTTAGGGGACTGAGCGAGCGAAGCGACTACATTTTTTGTGAGTGGTGAGTGAAGCAACCACGTGAATACGCGAGCGAGCGATGGACTGTTGGTCCGGCCCACGAGAGCAGCGGCGTGGGCAACAACTTCCCAAGCTGGCGCCATAAGGCGCCTCCTCGGGGGTTCGTGAAAATTCATGTAGATGTGGGTGTAATACAAGGAAGAGGTGGTTCAGCTGCAGCTGTCTGTCGGGATAGCAATGGTAATTTTTTGTGCAGTTCAACACTGGTCATCGAAGGGTTAGATGACCCTGCAATTCTAGAGGCTATTGCATGTAGAGAGGGGATTGCTCTAGCTGAGGATCTCAACGTCCAGAATATAGTCATTGCATGTGACTCCAAGCAAGTAGTCTTCGATATCAATAGAGGCAGCAAAGGAAGATATGGTGCGATAGTTAGTGAGATCATTTTCAATTCAACTCATTTTCAATGTAATTTTGTTTTCGAGGGTCGTGCTATTAGTTACGAAGCACATAGGCTAGCTAAACGCTCGTTACTCTTTGGTCTGGGAAGCCATGTATGGCTTGGCCAACCCCATGAGCAAAATTGTATCCCACTATCTGCGGATTTTGAGTAATAAATGGCGTTTTACCCCTCAGAAAAAAAGCCGGCGTCATAAGCGCCAATTATGAGCATCCGTCGGGCTAGAAGAAAAAACACCTCAATTTTTTTTGATAGATTTATACAATAATGGTCTTTAAAAATTGTTTGCAAATTCAAAAACTGTTCTCAACCTTAAAATCATTAAGAAATCAAAAATTACATGCGACTTCAACAAATGATCATGAATTTGAAAAATCTTAGTGATTTAAAAATGTTCATGAAAGTCAAAAAGTATTTGTTACCTAAAAAATTGTACATAAAAATAAAAAATGACACTGAAATAAAACAATGCTCGTAAATAGTTTTTTCATTTATTATTACATATTTTCACTTTTACAAAATGTCCAAGAATTCAAAATATGTTTGTTAATTTTTAAATATTCGTAATTTGATTTTTTTTTCAAGAAAATCTAATTTGCATGAAATGCGCGATTGTAAATGCATGAACTTTTTCTTCATAATCAACGAACGTTTTTTCAAAAATCCATGAACTTTTCTCCAAATTGATGAACTCATTTTTTAAATTTCATGAACTTTTCTCAAATTTAATGAACATTTAAAATTCATTGAACTTTTTATGAAAATCAATGAACTTTTTTCAATTTTCGATGAACTTTTTTCAAGTTTGATGACGTTTTTCAAATTTCATGAACTTTATCTTAAATTCGATGAACTTTTTTCAAATTCGATGAACTTTTTTCAAATTTGATGAACTTTTTTTCAAAATCGATGAACTCTTTTCAAAATCGATGAACCCTTTCTCAAATTTGGTGAACTCAAATTCAATGAACTTTTTTTATAAAATTCGATGAACTTTTTTCAAATTCACGAACCTTTTCCATTTTTGTGAAGTTTTCTTTTCAATTCATTGTTTATGTGAATGCTTTTTAATATTTATGTTTTCTTTTGTCAAATAATCCATGGTTATGTGAATGCTCTGTTTTCCTTAAGTAATCAATGAACTAAACATGGTCTAGTGGTTAACTCGTGTGGGGGACTACTGGGCATCGGGAGTTCGAGTCCCATGTCTCCCCGAATTTAATGTGACATTTTGCATTCTCCTTTTGCTTTGTAGCACGTTGCTGGGCCGGCCCACTTCACGTCCGTGCGAGCGCCAGCGGCGCCTACAGCGCTCAATAGGAGCTCCGCCGAAAAGGAGCTCCGGAGGGGGGGGGGGATACACGCGTGGGGGCTATCCACCGGGTCGTTCCTATGTGACGTGCACTGTCTACTGGTCCGACTTATTCTAGGCAGCAATAGTAGTAAAATATTGCACTATACCGACCCCGAAATAGTAGCTAGGCGCAGGGGCGAAGCTGGGCCCCAGGCACCCAGGGCCCAGGCCCGGGGCGTGGAAAATTTAATAGGCTATAAATATATAGGTATTTCTGCAGGCCTGGGGTGCAGCCCAAAGAAAAGAAGGCCCAAATCATGTACTGTTCTTTATAGTTTTTGTCATATTTTTATCTATGTTGTTGTATCGTTAAGCACTGAGTTTAAATTCCAAACTTTTAGTTCAGTTGAGACATATTTAGTATGGGGTATCTTGTGAGGTAGCTAGAAGCCTTATGGACGTTAAGCTTCTCCCTTGCGGCGGATTTTTTTTTTAGGCCCGGGCCTTGCTTCAATCCTGGCTCCGCCACTAGGTAGGCGATATACTCTAGCGATTTGGTCACTATCGTACTGTTTGTCTGTCAGTTTTGGAAAATTTCAGACATTTTTTTGGAAAAAATCATTTTAATAAAAGTGAACGCTTAATACCATCCGAACGATTTTTGAAAAATATGAACATTAGCTCGAAGTTTCAAATACTTTTGAGACCACAACATTTTAAAAGGATTCTCAAACAATTTTTTAAATTTGTGAACACATCTTGAAAATGTTTTTTTAATTTTGATCATTTTTTAATTTAAGAACAAATTCTGAAAACAGAAATATTTTATTAAATTCTGATCTTTTTTGTAATTTTCAAAATGTGAACATTTTTTAACTTCTGAATAAAATTTTAAAGCAATAGCATTTTTTAAAATTCCAAACAATCTTTGAAAACAAAAAAAATCCTAAAATTTTCCAAACACTGTTTTGAACAGACTAATTTTTTTAAAGTCCAAATTT
This sequence comes from Triticum aestivum, assembly GCF_018294505.1. NCBI lineage: Eukaryota > Viridiplantae > Streptophyta > Magnoliopsida > Poales > Poaceae > Triticum > Triticum aestivum. The sequence goes on along the minus strand of NW_025230235.1, from coordinate 2,718 downwards.
TTTTAGAAAAATTCCTAAACACTTAAGTAAAGAAAAAGAAAACAAGGAAAGTAGGTAAGAAACATTAGAAGAAGAAAAGAAAGGAAATAGCTGGACCTGAACCGACTAGACCCTTCTAGAAGGTTTCCCTAAGCTGGTATGCATTGCGGGCCGGCACAATATGGCATTGCTCTCTAAAAAATAAATACCCAATGCATTGTTGCGGGAATGTTTTGCAATATATTCAGTGAGAGTTGGTTGTATGAAGCATGAATATGTAGAGTAACAATACGAGAACTCAAACTGAAAAAAGTAATTTGTCTTGTTTGGTTATTGTATAATATAAGTATCATAATAGTATGTAAATTCTGTTTGCATGTTCAGGTGGCTTTTTATTATGAATGGTTGCATGTTGTGGTTGGTCTTTCTCAATGCATGTTGAATGATGAGGTAACATACTTTTATGTTGAGGAAAAATAGGTTAGTGGGTGTTAACTATTTAGATATAGAAGATATGGCGCTGCTCACTTTCTCACCTGTGCGTTTCACCAACAGGGGTGACTATGTGTCGCTTGACGCGAACAGAGCGCTTGCTTGCATCAAGCCGTCACTATGAATGGTTTTTAAAGCGCCTTGAGTTGCCCATAAAAAAAAGGAAAACCTTGGTCGATGAACATACTCGGGCCGGGAATGATCCCTTTGAAGTGCAAGCCGTCGGATCACAATATCTTCACTACAGTGTCGATATAAGATTTCAACTCCACAAAAAATCAAACCAATAAAGAAATTTCGAAACACCAACATAAACGCATCAAATCTGAATAATCAAATCTGCGAGGACAAAAAACTCTATAAGCCCATGGCATGACCAGAAGAACGATATTCTTTTTTTCTTTTACAAAATACGAGGTTCACTAGACGAAGACAAATAACATAAAACTTTTGAAGATGCAAGGTCTCCCATCTCTCAATGTTTAGGGGGCAGCCGAAGGCGAGGGGACTAGGCAGCAGCGGCTGCAGCCCTACTGAAAACCCTATGAGCAGACACCCGAAAAAAAAACCTATGGGCAGAATCGATTTCCCCGACAGCCGCAACGCTAAATAGGAGCACCGGGATGGCCTTATTTATCTAGGAATTCGTACCTCTAAAAAAATTAGGAATT